>NC_045726.1:0-67380 GCF_009834535.1 Camelus ferus
TACAATACAAAATATATATGGGTTTGTTCTAGCTCCAAATCGGTTTTACAGTGAAAACTGCAGGAACTTTATACCGGCACTAGGAAACAGAATGAAAACCAGAGTAAAAGATTCCCCTTCAAACGTTCCCTTTGTGCTACATGAACGACGTCTCTCCACATGCTCAGTTCTGAGAGATAAGTGTTGTGAAAGCCGTCCTTCACCAAGCTTGTTGGGAACACAAAGTTTCTTTTCAGTTGCAAACTACATTCCATACATATATATGGGTTGTTATAAGCTCCAACTCGTTTCTACAGTGAAAACTGCAGTAACTTCATACCGGCACTAGGAAACAGACTGAGAATCCAGAGCAAAAGTTTCTCCTGCAAACCGTTCCCATTGTCTAGATGAACGAACCTCTCTCCACATGCTCAGTTCTGGGAGATAAGTGTGTGAAAGCGTTTTTTCACCTACCTTGTTGGGAACGCAAAATTTCTTTCAGTTGCAATTTATACTCCATATATATCTAAGGGGAGGTACTAGCTCCAACACGGTTTTACAGTGAAAACTGCAGGAACTTCAAACCGGCACTAGGAAATAGACTGAGAAACCAGAGTAAAAATTTCTCCTGCAAACCGTTCCCATTGTGCTAGATGAACGAACCTCTCTCCACATGCTCAGTTCT
This sequence comes from Camelus ferus, assembly GCF_009834535.1. Classification (NCBI taxonomy): domain Eukaryota; kingdom Metazoa; phylum Chordata; class Mammalia; order Artiodactyla; family Camelidae; genus Camelus; species Camelus ferus. Next base: position 665 of record NC_045726.1, read on the forward strand.
GAGAGATAAGTGTGTTTAAAGCCGTCCTTCAGCTAGCTTGTTGGGAACACAAAGTTTCTTTTCAGTTGCCAAGTACACTCCTTAAATATATGGGGAGGTACTAGTTCCAACTCGGTTTTACAGTGAAAACTGCAGGAAATTCAAACTGGCACTAGGAAACAGACTGAGAAACCAGAGAAAGAGTTTCCCAAGCAAACCTTTCAATTTCTGCTAGATGAACCAACGTCCCTCCCCATGCTCAGTTCTGAGAGATAATTGTGTGTGAAAACCTTCCTTCACCTAGCTAGTTGGGATCACAAAGTTTCTTTTCAGTTGCAAAATACAATACAAACATACATATGGGTTTGTTTCTAGCTCCAAATTGGTTTACAGTGAAAACTGCAGGAAACATGAAACCGGCACTAAGAAGCCGACTGAGATACCAGAGTAAAAGTTTCTCCTGCCCACCCGTTCCTTTGTGCTAGATGAACTAATCTCTCTCCACATGCTCAGATCTGAGAGATAAGTGTGTTAGAAAGCCGTCCTTCACATAGCTTGTTGGGAACACAAAGTTTCTTTTCAGTTGCAAACTACAATCCATACATATATATGGGTTGGTACAAGCTCCACTCTTTTCTACAAAGAAAACTGCAGGAACATCCAACCTGCACTAGGAAACAGACTGAGAATCCAGAGTAAAAGTTTCTCCTGTAACAAGTTTCTTTGTGCTAGTTGAACGAACGTAACTCCACATGCTCCGTTCTGAGAGATAAGTGTGTGTGAAAAGCCGTCCTTCACCTAGCTTGTTGGGAACACAAATTTTCTTTTCAGTTGCAAATTAAACTCCATACATATATATGTGTTTGTACTAGCTCCAACTCGTTTTTACAGTGAAAATTGCCGGAACTTCAAGCCGGCCCTTGGAAGCCGTCTGAGAATCCAGAGTTAAGTTTCTCCTGCAACACGTTCACTTTGTGCTTGATGAACGAACCTCTCTCCACATGCTCAGTTCTGGGAGATCAGTGTGTGTGAAAGCGTTCTTCACCTAGCTTGTTGGGAACACAAAGTTTCTTTTCAGTTGCAATTTATATACCATATATATCTATGGGGAGTTACTAGCTCCAAAACAGTTTTACAGTGAAAACTGCCGGAACTTCAAATCGGCCCTTGGAAGCCGACTGAGAAACCAGAGATTAAGTTTCTCCTGCAACACGTTCCCTTTGTGCTTTATGAACGAACGTCTCTCCACATGCTCAGGTCTGAGAGATAATCGTGTGTGAAAACCTTCCTTCACCTAGCTTGTTGGGATCACATAGTTTCTTTTCAGTTGCAAACTACAATACAAACATATATATGGGTTTGTTCTAGCTCCAACTCGGTTTTACAGTGAAAACTGCAGGAACATGAAACCGGCACTAGGAAGCCGACTGAGATACCAGAGTAAAAGTTTCTCCTGCAACCCGTTCCCTTTGTGCTAGATGAACGAACCTCTCTCCACATGCTCAGATCTGAGAGATAAGTGTGTTAGAAAGCCGTCCTTCACATATCTTGTTGGGAACACAAAGTTTCTTTTCAGTTGCAAACTACAATCCATACATATATATGGGTTGGTACTAGCCCAACTCTTTTCTACAGTGAAAACTGCAGGAACATCCAACCTACACTAGGAAACAGACTTAGAATCCAGAGTAAAAGTTTCTCCTGTAACAAGTTCATTTATGCTAGATGAACGAACGTCTCTCCACATGCTCCGTTCTGAGAGATAAGTGTGTGTGAAAGCCGTCCTTCACCTAGCTTGTTGGGAACACAAATTTTCTTTTCAGTTGCAAATAAAACTCCATACATATATATGTGTTTGTACTAGCTCCAACTCGTTTTTACAGTGAAAACTGCCGGAACTTCAAATCGGCCCTTGGGAGCCAACTGAGAAACCAGAGTTTAAGTTTCTCCTGCAACACGTTCCCTTTGTGATTGATGAACGAACGTCTCTCCACATGCTCAGGTCTGAGAGATAATTGTGTGTGAAAGCCGTCCTTCACCTAGCTTGTTGGGATCACAAAGTTTCTTTTCAGTTGCAAATTACAATACAAACATATATATGGGTTTGTTCTAGCTCCAAATCGGTTTTACAGTGAAAACTGCAGGAACTTCATACCGGCACTAGGAAACAGAATGAGAAACCAGAGTAAAAGATTCCCCTTCAAAACGTTCCCTTTGTGCTACATGAACGAACGTCTCTCCACATGCTCAGTTCTGAGAGATAAGTGTGTGTGAAAGCCGTCCTTCACCAAGCTTGTTGGGAACACAAAGTTTCTTTTCAGTTGCAAACTACAATACATACATATATATATATATGGGTTGTTACTAGCTCCAACTCGTTTTTACAGTGAAAACTGCAGGAACATGAAACCGGCAATAGGAAGCCGACTGAGAAAAAAGAGTAAAAGTTTCTCCTGCAACCCGTTCCATTTGTGCTAGATGAACGAACGTCTCTCCACATGCTCAATTCTGAGAGATAAGTGTGTGTGAAAGCCGTCCTTCAGCTAGCTTCTTGGGAAAACAAAGTTTCTTTTCAGTTGCAAACTACAATCCATACATATATATGGGTTGTACTAGCTCCAACACGGTTTTACAGTGAAAACTGCAGGAACATCAAACCGGCACTTGTATGTCGACTGAGAAGCTAGAGTAAAAGTTTCACCTGCAACCCGTTCATTTGTGCTGGTTGAACGAACGTCTATCCACATGCTCAGATCTGAGAGATAAGTGTGTGTGAAAGCCGTCCTTCACCTAGATTTTTGGGAACACAAAGTTTCTTTTCAGTTGCAATTTACACTCCATATATATCTTTGGGGAGGTACTAGCTCCAACTCGGTTTTACATTGAAAACTGCAGGAACTTCCAACCTGCACTAGGAAATAGACTGAGAAACCAGAGTAAAATTTCTCCTGCAACCCGTTCCCTCTGTGCTAGATGAACGAAAGTCTCTCCACATGCTCAGTTCTGAGAGATAAGTGTGTGTTAAAGCCGTTCTTCACCTAGCTTGTTGGGAACACAAAGTTTCTTTTCAGTTGCAAAATACACTCTTTACATATATATGGGGAGGTACTAGCTCCAACACGGTTTTACAGTGAAAACTGAAGGAACTTCACTTCGGCACTAGGAAACAGAGTGTGAAACCAGAGTAAACGTTTCTCCTGCAACCCGTTCCCTTTGTGCTAGATGAACAAACGTATCTCCACAAGCTCAGTTCTGGGAGATAATTGTGTTTGAAAGCCGTCGTTGACCTATCTTGTTGTGAAAACAAAGTTTCTTTTAAGTTGCAAACTTCATTCCATACATATATATGGGTTGGTACTGGCTCCAACTCGTTTATACAGTGAAAACTGCAGGAACTTCAAACCGGCTCTAGGAAGCCGATTGAGAAAACACAGTATAATTTTCCTGCAACCCGTTCCCTTTGTGCTAGATGAACGAACGTCTCTACACATGCGCAGTTCAGAGAGATAAGTGTGTGAAAAAGCAGTCCTTCAAATAGCTTGTTGGAAAAAACCAAGTTCCTTTTCAGTTGCAAACTACATACCTTACATATATATGGGATGAAACTAGCTGCAAATGTTTCTACAGTGAAAACTGCAGGAACTTCATACCGGCACTAGGAAACAGACTGAGAAACCAGAGTAAAAGTTTCCCCTGCAAACCGTTCCCTTTGTGCTAGATGAACGAAAGTCTCTCCACATGCTCAGTTCTGAGAGTTAAGTGTGTGTGAAAGCCGTCCTTCACCTAGCTTGTTGGGAACACAAAGTTTCATTTCAGTAGCAATTTACAATCCATACATATATATGGGTTGGTAATAGCTCCAAATCTTTTCTACACTGAAAACTGCAGGAACATCCAACCTGCACTAGGAAATAGACTGAGAAACCAGAGTAAAAGTTTCTCCTGCAACACGTTCCATATCTGCTAGATGAACGAACGTCATTCCACATGCTCAGTTCTGAGAGATAAGTGTGTGTGAAAGCCGTCCTTCAGCTAGCTTGTTGGGAACACAAAGTTTCTTTTCAGTTGCAAAGTACACTCCTTACATATATATGGGAAGGTACTAGTTCCAACTCGGTTTTACAGTGAAAACTGCAGGAACTTCATACTGGCACTAGGAAACAGACTGAGAAACCAGAGAATGAGTTTCCCAAGCAAACCTTTCCTTTTGTGCTAGATGAACGAACGTCCATCCCCATGCTCAGTTCTGAGAGATAATGTCTAAGAAAGCCTTACTTCACCTAGCTTGTTGGGAACACAAAGTTTCTTTTCAGTTGCAAACTACAATACATACATATATATATATGGGTTGGTACTAGCTCCAACTCGTTTTTACAGTGAAAACTGCAGGAACATCAAACCAGCACTAGGATGCCGACCGAGAAACTATAGTAAAAGTTTCTCCTGCAACCCTTTCCTTTGTGCTAGATGAACGAAAGTCTCTCCACATGATCAGTTCTTAGGGATAAGTGTGTGTGAATGCCGTCCTTCACCTAGCTTGTTGGGAACACAAAGTTTCTTTTCAGTTGCAAACTACAATACATACATATATATGGGTTTGTATTAGCTCCAAATCGGTTTTTCAGTGAAAACTGCAGGAACATGAAACCGGCACTAGGAAGTCGACTGAGATACCAGAGTAAAAGTTTCTCCTGCAAACCGGTCCCTTTGTGCTAGATGAACGAACCTCTATCCACATGCTCACTTCTGAGAGATATGTGTGTTAGAAAGCCGTCCTTCAAATAGCTTGTTGGAAAAACCAAGTTCCTTTTCAGTTGCAAACTACACTCCGTACATATATATGGGTTGGTACTAGCTCCAACCCGTTTCTACAGTGAAAACTGCAGGAACTTCATACCGGCACTAGGAAACAGACTGAGAAACCAGAGTAAATGTTTCTCCTGCAAACCGTTCCCTTTGTGCTAGATGAACGAACGTCTCTCCACATGCTAAGTTCTCAGAGGTACGTGTGTGTGAAAGCCGTCCTTCACCTAGCTTGTTGGGAACACAAAGTTTCTTTTCAGTTGCCAAGTACACTCCTTAAATATATATGGGGAGGTACTAGTTCCAACTCGGTTTTACAGTGAAAACTGCAGGAAATTCAAACTGGCACTAGGAAACAGACTGAGAAACCAGAGAAAGAGTTTCCCAAGCAAACATTTCCATTTCTGCCAAATGAACCAACGTCACTCCCCATGCTCAATTCTGAGAGATAATTGTGTGTGAAAACCTTCCTTCACCTAGCTTGTTGGGATCACAAAGTTTCTTTTCAGTTGCAAGTTACAATACAAACATATATATGGGTTTGTTCTAGCTCCAACTCGGTTTTACAGTGAAAACTGCAGGAACATGTAACCGGCACAAGGAAGCCGACTGAGATACCAGAGTAAAAGTTTCTCCTGCCACCTGTTCCCTTTGTGCTAGATGAACTAATCTCTCTCCACATGCTCAGATCTGAGAGATAAGTGTGTTAGAAAGCCGTCCTTCACATAGCTTGTTGGGAACACAAAGTTTCTTTTCAGTTGCAAACTACAATCCATACATATATATGGGTTGGTACAAGCTCCAACTCTTTTCTACAGTGAAAACTGCAGGAACATCCAACCTGCACTAGGAAACAGACTGAGAATCCAGAGTAAAAGTTTCTCCTGTAACAAGTTTCTTTGTGCTAGATGAAAGAACGTAACTCCACATGCTCCGTTCTGAGGGATAAGTGTGTGTGAAAGCCGTCCTTCACCTAGCTTGTTGGGAACACAAATTTTCTTTTCAGTTACAAATTAAACTCCATACATATATATGTGTTTGTACTAGCTCCAACTCGTTTTTACAGTGAAAATTGCCGGAACTTCAAGCCGGCCCTTGGAAGCCGTCTGAGAAACCAGAGTTAAGTTTCTCCTGCAACACGTTCCCTTTGTGCTTGATGAACGAACCTCTCTCCACATGCTCAGTTCTGGGAGATCAGTGTGTGTGAAAGCGTTCTTCACCTAGCTTGTTGGGAACACAAAGTTTCTTTTCAGTTGCAATTTATATTCCATATATATCTAAGGGGAGTTAAAAGCTCCAAAACGGTTTTACAGTGAAAACTGCCGGAACTTCAAATCGGCCCTTGGAAGCCAACTGAGAAACCAGAGTTTAAGTTTCTCCTGCAACACGTTCCCTTTGTGCTTGATGAATGAACGTCTCTCCACATGCTCAGGTCTGAGAGATAATTGTGTGTGAAAACCTTCCTTCACCTAGCTTGTTGGGAACACAAAGTTTCTTTTCAGTTGCAAATTACAATACAAATATATATATGGGTTTGTTCTAGCTCCAAATCGGTTTTACAGTGAAAACTGCAGTAACTTCATACTGGCACTAGGAAACAGAATGAGAAACCAGAGTAAAAGATTCCCCTTCAAAACGTTCCCTTTGTGCTACATGAACGAACGTCTCTCCACATGCTCAGTTCTGAGAGATAAGTGTGTGTGAAAGCCGTCCTTCACCAAGCTTGTTGGGAACACAAAGTTTCTTTTCAGTTGCAAACTACATTACATACATATATATATATGGGTTGTTACTAGCTCCACCTCGTTTTTACAGTGAAAACTGCAGGAACATGAAACCGGCAATAGGAAGCCAACTGAGAAACCAGAGTAAAAGTTTCTCCTGCAACCCGTTCCATTTGTGCTAGATGAACGAACGTCTCTCCACATGCTCAATTCTGAGAGATAAGTGTGTGTGAAAGCCGTCCTTCAGCTAGCTTGTTGGGAACACAAAGTTTGTTTTCTGTTGCAAATAACACTCAATGTATATCTATGGGGAGGTACTAGCTCCAAATATGTTTTACAGTGAAAACTGCAAGAACTTCAAACCGGCACTAAGAAACATACAGAGAAACCAGAGGAAAATTTTCTCCTGCATCCCGTTTCCTTTGTGCTAGATGAACGAACGTCTCTCCACATGCTCAGTTCTGAGAGATAATTCTTAGTGAAAGCCGTCCTTCACCTAGCTTGTTGGGAACACAAAGTTTCTTTTCAGTTGCAAACTACATTCCATACATATATATGGGTTGTTATAAGCTCCAACTCGTTTCTACAGTGAAAACTGCAGTAACTTCATACCGGCACTAGGAAACAGACTGAGAAACCAGAGCAAAAGTTTCTCCTGCAAACCGTTCCCATTGTGCTAGATGAACGAACCTCTCTCCACATGCTCAGTTCTGGGAGATAAGTGTGTGTGAAAGCGTTCTTCACCTACCTTGTTGGGAACACAAAATTTCTTTTCAGTTGCAATTTATACTCCATATATATCTAAGGGGAGGTACTAGCTCCAACACGGTTTTACAGTGAAAACTGCAGGAACTTCAAACCGGCACTAGGAAATAGACTGAGAAACCAGAGTAAAAGTTTCTCCTGCAACCCGTTCCCTTTTTTGCTAGATGAACGAACGTCTCTCCACATGCTCAGTTCTGAGAGATAAGTGTGTATTAAAGCCGTCCTTCAGCTAGCTTGTTGGGAACACAAAGTTTCTTTTCAGTTGCCAAGTACACTCCTTAAATATATATGGGGAAGTACTAGTTCCAACTCGGTTTTACAGTGAAAACTGCAGGAAATTCAAACTGGCACTAGGAAACAGACTGAGAAACCAGAGAAAGAGTTTCCCAAGCAAACCTATCCATTTCTGCTAGATGAACCAACGTCACTCCCCATGCTCAATTCTGAGTGATAATTGTGTGTGAAAACCTTCCTTCACCTAGCTTGTTGGGATCACAAAGTTTCTTTTCAGTTGCAAATTATAATACAAACATATATATGGGTTTGTTCTAGCTCCAACTCGGTTTTACAGTGAAAACTGCAGGAACATGTAACCGGCACAAGGAAGCCGACTGAGATACCAGAGTAAAAGTTTCTCCTGCCTCCTGTTCCCTTTGTGCTAGATGAACTAATCTCTCTCCACATGCTCAGATCAGAGAGATAAGTGTGTTAGAAAGCCGTCCTTCACATAGCTTGTTGGGAACACAAAGTTTCTTTCAGTTGCAAACTACAATCCATACATATATATGGGTTGGTACAAGCTCCAACTCTTTTCTACAGTGAAAACTGCAGGAACATCCAACCTGCACTAGGAAACAGACTGAGAATCCAGAGTAAAAGTTTCACCTGCAACCCTTTCATTTGTGCTGGTTGAACGAACGTCTATCCACATGCTCAGATCTGAGAGATAAGTGTGTGTGAAAGCCGTACTTCACCTAGATTTTTGGGAACACAAAGTTTCTTTTCAGTTGCAATTTACACTCCATATATATCTTTGGGGACGTACTAGCTCCAACTCGGTTTTACATTGAAAACTGCAGGAACTTCCAACCTGCACTAGGAAATAGACTGAGAAACCAGAGTAAAATTTCTCCTGCAACCCGTTCCCTCTGTGCTAGATGAACGAACGTCTCTCCACATGCTCAGTTCTGAGAGATAAGTGTGTGTTAAAGCCGTCCTTCACCTAGCTTGTTGGGAACACAAAGTTTCTTTTCAGTTGCAAATTAAACTCCATACATATATATGTGTTTGTACTAGCTCCAACTCGTTTTTACAGTGAAAATTGCCGGAATTTCAAGCCGGCCCTTGGAAACCGTCTGAGAAACCAGAGTTAAGTTTCTCCTGCAACACGTTCCCTTTGTGCTTGATGAACGAACCTCTCTCCACATGCTCAGTTCTGGGAGATCAGTGTGTGTGAAAGCGTTCTTCACCTAGCTTGTTGGGAACACAAAGTTTCTTTTCAGTTGCAATTTATATTCCATATATATCTAAGGGGAGTTAAAAGCTCCAAAACGGTTTTACAGTGAAAACTGCCGGAACTTCAAATCGGCCCTTGGAAGCCGACTGAGAAACCTGAGTTTAAGTTTCTCCTGCAACTCGTTCCCTTTGTGCTTGATGAACGAACCTCTCTCCACATGCTCAGATCTGAGAGATAAGTGTGTTAGAAAGCCGTCCTTCACATAGCTTGTTGGGAACACAAAGTTTCTTTTCAGTTGCAAACTACAATCCATACATATATATGGGTTGGTACTAGCTCCAACTCTTTTCTACAGTGAAAACTGCAGGAACATCCAACCTACACTAGGAAACAGACTGAGAATCCAGAGTAAAAGTTTCTCCTGTAACAAGTTCATTTGTGCTAGATGAACGAACGTCCCTCCACATGCTCAGTTCTGAGAGATAAGTGTGTGTGAAAGCCGTCCTTCACCTAGCTTGTTGGGAACACAAATTTTCTTTTCAGTTGCAAATTAAACTCCATACATATATATGTGTTTGTACTAGCTCCAACTCGTTTTTACAGTGAAAACTGCCGGAACTTCAAATCGGCCTTTGGAAGCCAACTGAGAAACCAGAGTTTAAGTTTCTCCTGCAACACGTTCCCTTTGTGCTTGATGAATGAACGTCTCTCCACATGCTCAGGTCTGAGAGATAATTGTGTGTGAAAACCTTCCTTCACCTAGCTTGTTGGGATCACAAAGTTTCTTTTCAGTTGCAAATTACAATACAAACATATATATGGGTTTGTTCTAGCTCCAACACGGTTTTACAGTGAAAACTGAAGGAACTTCACTTCGGCACTAGGAAACAGAGTGTGAAACCAGAGTAAACGTTTCTCCTGCAACCCGTTCCCTTTGTGCTAGATGAACAAACGTATCTCCACAAGCTCAGTTCTGGGAGATAATTGTGTTTGAAAGCCGTCGTTGACCTATCTTGTTGTGAAAACAAAGTTTCTTTTAAGTTGCAAACTTCATTCCATACATATATATGGGTTGGTACTGGCTCCAACTCGTTTATACAGTGAAAACTGCAGGAACTTCAAACCGGCTCTAGGAAGCCGATTGAGAAAACACAGTATAATTTTTCCTGCAACCCGTTCCCTTTGTGCTAGATGAACGAACGTCTCTACACATGCGCAGTTCAGAGAGATAAGTGTGTGAAAAAGCAGTCCTTCAAATAGCTTGTTGGAAAAACCAAGTTCCTTTTCAGTTGCAAACTACATACCTTACATATATATGGGATGAAACTAGCTGCAAATGTTTCTACAGTGAAAACTGCAGGAACTTCATACCGGCACTAGGAAACAGACTGAGAAACCAGAGTAAAAGTTTCCCCTGCAAACCGTTCCCTTTGTGCTAGATGAACGAAAGTCTCTCCACATGCTCAGTTCTGAGAGTTAAGTGTGTGTGAAAGCCGTCCTTCACCTAGCTTGTTGGGAACACAAAGTTTCATTTCAGTAGCAATTTACAATCCATACATATATATGGGTTGGTAATAGCTCCAAATGTTTCTACAGTGAAACCTGCAGGAACATCCAACCTGCACTAGGAAATAGACTGAGAAACCAGAGTTAAAGTTTCTCCTGCAACACGTTCCATATCTGCTAGATGAACGAACGTCATTCCACATGCTCAGTTCTGAGAGATAAGTGTGTGTGAAAGCCGTCCTTCAGCTAGCTTGTTGGGAACACAAAGTTTCTTTTCAGTTGCAAAGTACACTCCTTACATATATATGGGAAGGTACTAGTTCCAACTCGGTTTTACAGTGAAAACTGCAGGAACTTCATACTGGCACTAGGAAACAGACTGAGAAACCAGAGAATGAGTTTCCCAAGCAAACCTTTCCTTTTGTGCTAGATGAACGAACGTCCATCCCCATGCTCAGTTCTGAGAGATAATGTCTAAGAAAGCCTTACTTCACCTAGCTTGTTGGGAACACAAAGTTTCTTTTCAGTTGCAAACTACAATACATACATATATATATATGGGTTGGTACTAGCTCCAACTCGTTTTTACAGTGAAAACTGCAGGAACATCAAACCAGCACTAGGATGCCGACCGAGAAACTATAGTAAAAGTTTCTCCTGCAACCCTTTCCTTTGTGCTAGATGAACGAAAGTCTCTCCACATGATCAGTTCTTAGGGATAAGTGTGTGTGAATGCCGTCCTTCACCTAGCTTGTTGGGAACACAAAGTTTCTTTTCAGTTGCAAACTACAATACATACATATATATGGGTTTGTATTAGCTCCAAATCGGTTTTTCAGTGAAAACTGCAGGAACATGAAACCGGCACTAGGAAGTCGACTGAGATACCAGAGTAAAAGTTTCTCCTGCAAACCGGTCCCTTTGTGCTAGATGAACGAACCTCTATCCACATGCTCACTTCTGAGAGATATGTGTGTTAGAAAGCCGTCCTTCAAATAGCTTGTTGGAAAAACCAAGTTCCTTTTCAGTTGCAAACTACACTCCGTACATATATATGGGTTGGTACTAGCTCCAACCCGTTTCTACAGTGAAAACTGCAGGAACTTCATACCGGCACTAGGAAACAGACTGAGAAACCAGAGTAAATGTTTCTCCTGCAAACCGTTCCCTTTGTGCTAGATGAACGAACGTCTCTCCACATGCTAAGTTCTCAGAGGTACGTGTGTGTGAAAGCCGTCCTTCACCTAGCTTGTTGGGAACACAAAGTTTCTTTTCAGTTGCCAAGTACACTCCTTAAATATATATGGGGAGGTACTAGTTCCAACTCGGTTTTACAGTGAAAACTGCAGGAAATTCAAACTGGCACTAGGAAACAGACTGAGAAACCAGAGAAAGAGTTTCCCAAGCAAACATTTCCATTTCTGCCAAATGAACCAACGTCACTCCCCATGCTCAATTCTGAGAGATAATTGTGTGTGAAAACCTTCCTTCACCTAGCTTGTTGGGATCACAAAGTTTCTTTTCAGTTGCAAGTTACAATACAAACATATATATGGGTTTGTTCTAGCTCCAACTCGGTTTTACAGTGAAAACTGCAGGAACATGTAACCGGCACAAGGAAGCCGACTGAGATACCAGAGTAAAAGTTTCTCCTGCCACCTGTTCCCTTTGTGCTAGATGAACTAATCTCTCTCCACATGCTCAGATCTGAGAGATAAGTGTGTTAGAAAGCCGTCCTTCACATAGCTTGTTGGGAACACAAAGTTTCTTTTCAGTTGCAAACTACAATCCATACATATATATGGGTTGGTACAAGCTCCAACTCTTTTCTACAGTGAAAACTGCAGGAACATCCAACCTGCACTAGGAAACAGACTGAGAATCCAGAGTAAAAGTTTCTCCTGTAACAAGTTTCTTTGTGCTAGATGAAAGAACGTAACTCCACATGCTCCGTTCTGAGGGATAAGTGTGTGTGAAAGCCGTCCTTCACCTAGCTTGTTGGGAACACAAATTTTCTTTTCAGTTACAAATTAAACTCCATACATATATATGTGTTTGTACTAGCTCCAACTCGTTTTTACAGTGAAAATTGCCGGAACTTCAAGCCGGCCCTTGGAAGCCGTCTGAGAAACCAGAGTTAAGTTTCTCCTGCAACACGTTCCCTTTGTGCTTGATGAACGAACCTCTCTCCACATGCTCAGTTCTGGGAGATCAGTGTGTGTGAAAGCGTTCTTCACCTAGCTTGTTGGGAACACAAAGTTTCTTTTCAGTTGCAATTTATATTCCATATATATCTAAGGGGAGTTAAAAGCTCCAAAACGGTTTTACAGTGAAAACTGCCGGAACTTCAAATCGGCCCTTGGAAGCCAACTGAGAAACCAGAGTTTAAGTTTCTCCTGCAACACGTTCCCTTTGTGCTTGATGAATGAACGTCTCTCCACATGCTCAGGTCTGAGAGATAATTGTGTGTGAAAACCTTCCTTCACCTAGCTTGTTGGGAACACAAAGTTTCTTTTCAGTTGCAAATTACAATACAAATATATATATGGGTTTGTTCTAGCTCCAAATCGGTTTTACAGTGAAAACTGCAGTAACTTCATACTGGCACTAGGAAACAGAATGAGAAACCAGAGTAAAAGATTCCCCTTCAAAACGTTCCCTTTGTGCTACATGAACGAACGTCTCTCCACATGCTCAGTTCTGAGAGATAAGTGTGTGTGAAAGCCGTCCTTCACCAAGCTTGTTGGGAACACAAAGTTTCTTTTCAGTTGCAAACTACATTACATACATATATATATATATGGGTTGTTACTAGCTCCACCTCGTTTTTACAGTGAAAACTGCAGGAACATGAAACCGGCAATAGGAAGCCAACTGAGAAACCAGAGTAAAAGTTTCTCCTGCAACCCGTTCCATTTGTGCTAGATGAACGAACGTCTCTCCACATGCTCAATTCTGAGAGATAAGTGTGTGTGAAAGCCGTCCTTCAGCTAGCTTGTTGGGAACACAAAGTTTGTTTTCTGTTGCAAATAACACTCAATGTATATCTATGGGGAGGTACTAGCTCCAAATATGTTTTACAGTGAAAACTGCAAGAACTTCAAACCGGCACTAAGAAACATACAGAGAAACCAGAGGAAAATTTTCTCCTGCATCCCGTTTCCTTTGTGCTAGATGAACGAACGTCTCTCCACATGCTCAGTTCTGAGAGATAATTCTTAGTGAAAGCCGTCCTTCACCTAGCTTGTTGGGAACACAAAGTTTCTTTTCAGTTGCAAACTACATTCCATACATATATATGGGTTGTTATAAGCTCCAACTCGTTTCTACAGTGAAAACTGCAGTAACTTCATACCGGCACTAGGAAACAGACTGAGAAACCAGAGCAAAAGTTTCTCCTGCAAACCGTTCCCATTGTGCTAGATGAACGAACCTCTCTCCACATGCTCAGTTCTGGGAGATAAGTGTGTGTGAAAGCGTTCTTCACCTACCTTGTTGGGAACACAAAATTTCTTTTCAGTTGCAATTTATACTCCATATATATCTAAGGGGAGGTACTAGCTCCAACACGGTTTTACAGTGAAAACTGCAGGAACTTCAAACCGGCACTAGGAAATAGACTGAGAAACCAGAGTAAAAGTTTCTCCTGCAACCCGTTCCCTTTTTTGCTAGATGAACGAACGTCTCTCCACATGCTCAGTTCTGAGAGATAAGTGTGTATTAAAGCCGTCCTTCAGCTAGCTTGTTGGGAACACAAAGTTTCTTTTCAGTTGCCAAGTACACTCCTTAAATATATATGGGGAAGTACTAGTTCCAACTCGGTTTTACAGTGAAAACTGCAGGAAATTCAAACTGGCACTAGGAAACAGACTGAGAAACCAGAGAAAGAGTTTCCCAAGCAAACCTATCCATTTCTGCTAGATGAACCAACGTCACTCCCCATGCTCAATTCTGAGTGATAATTGTGTGTGAAAACCTTCCTTCACCTAGCTTGTTGGGATCACAAAGTTTCTTTTCAGTTGCAAATTATAATACAAACATATATATGGGTTTGTTCTAGCTCCAACTCGGTTTTACAGTGAAAACTGCAGGAACATGTAACCGGCACAAGGAAGCCGACTGAGATACCAGAGTAAAAGTTTCTCCTGCCTCCTGTTCCCTTTGTGCTAGATGAACTAATCTCTCTCCACATGCTCAGATCAGAGAGATAAGTGTGTTAGAAAGCCGTCCTTCACATAGCTTGTTGGGAACACAAAGTTTCTTTTCAGTTGCAAACTACAATCCATACATATATATGGGTTGGTACAAGCTCCAACTCTTTTCTACAGTGAAAACTGCAGGAACATCCAACCTGCACTAGGAAACAGACTGAGAATCCAGAGTAAAAGTTTCACCTGCAACCCTTTCATTTGTGCTGGTTGAACGAACGTCTATCCACATGCTCAGATCTGAGAGATAAGTGTGTGTGAAAGCCGTACTTCACCTAGATTTTTGGGAACACAAAGTTTCTTTTCAGTTGCAATTTACACTCCATATATATCTTTGGGGACGTACTAGCTCCAACTCGGTTTTACATTGAAACTGCAGGAACTTCCAACCTGCACTAGGAATAGACTGAGAAACCAGAGTAAAATTTCTCCTGCAACCCGTTCCCTCTGTGCTAGATGAACGAACGTCTCTCCACATGCTCAGTTCTGAGAGATAAGTGTGTGTTAAAGCCGTCCTTCACCTAGCTTGTTGGGAACACAAAGTTTCTTTTCAGTTGCAAATTAAACTCCATACATATATATGTGTTTGTACTAGCTCCAACTCGTTTTTACAGTGAAAATTGCCGGAATTTCAAGCCGGCCCTTGGAAACCGTCTGAGAAACCAGAGTTAAGTTTCTCCTGCAACACGTTCCCTTTGTGCTTGATGAACGAACCTCTCTCCACATGCTCAGTTCTGGGAGATCAGTGTGTGTGAAAGCGTTCTTCACCTAGCTTGTTGGGAACACAAAGTTTCTTTTCAGTTGCAATTTATATTCCATATATATCTAAGGGGAGTTAAAAGCTCCAAAACGGTTTTACAGTGAAAACTGCCGGAACTTCAAATCGGCCCTTGGAAGCCGACTGAGAAACCTGAGTTTAAGTTTCTCCTGCAACTCGTTCCCTTGTGCTTGATGAACGAACCTCTCTCCACATGCTCAGATCTGAGAGATAAGTGTGTTAGAAAGCCGTCCTTCACATAGCTTGTTGGGAACACAAAGTTTCTTTTCAGTTGCAAACTACAATCCATACATATATATGGGTTGGTACTAGCTCCAACTCTTTTCTACAGTGAAAACTGCAGGAACATCCAACCTACACTAGGAAACAGACTGAGAATCCAGAGTAAAAGTTTCTCCTGTAACAAGTTCATTTGTGCTAGATGAACGAACGTCCCTCCACATGCTCAGTTCTGAGAGATAAGTGTGTGTGAAAGCCGTCCTTCACCTAGCTTGTTGGGAACACAAATTTTCTTTTCAGTTGCAAATTAAACTCCATACATATATATGTGTTTGTACTAGCTCCAACTCGTTTTTACAGTGAAAACTGCCGGAACTTCAAATCGGCCTTTGGAAGCCAACTGAGAAACCAGAGTTTAAGTTTCTCCTGCAACACGTTCCCTTTGTGCTTGATGAATGAACGTCTCTCCACATGCTCAGGTCTGAGAGATAATTGTGTGTGAAAACCTTCCTTCACCTAGCTTGTTGGGATCACAAAGTTTCTTTTCAGTTGCAAATTACAATACAAACATATATATGGGTTTGTTCTAGCTCCAAATCGGTTTTACAGTGAAAACTGCAGGAACTTCATACCGGCACTAGGAAACAGAATGAGAAACCAGAGTAAAAGATTCCCCTTCAAAACGTTCCCTTTGTGCTACATGAACGAACGTCTCTCCACATGCTCAGTTCTGAGAGATAAGTGTGTGTGAAAGCCGTCCTTCACCAAGCTTGTTGGGAACACAAAGTTTCTTTTCAGTTGCAAACTACAATACATACATATATATATATATGGGTTGTTACTAGGTCCACCTCGTTTTTACAGTGAAAACTGCAGGAACATGAAACCGGCAATAGGAAGCCGACTGAGAAACCAGAGTAAAAGTTTCTCCTGCAACCCGTTCCATTTGTGCTAGATGAACGAACGTCTCTCCACATGCTCAATTCTGAGAGATAAGTGTGTGTGAAAGCTGTCCTTCAGCTAGCTTGTTGGGAACACAAAGTTTGTTTTCTGTTGCAAATAACACTCAATGTATATCTATGGGGAGGTACTAGCTCCAACTATGTTTTACAGTGAAAACTGCAAGATCTTCAAACCGGCACTAAGAAACATACAGAGAAACCAGAGGAAAATTTTCTCCTGCATCCCGTTTCCTTTGTGCTAGATGAACGAACGTCTCTCCACATGCTCAGTTCTGAGAGATAATTCTTAGTGAAAGCCGTCCTTCACCTAGCTTGTTGGGAACACAAAGTTTCTTTCAGTTGCAAACTACATTCCATACATATATATGGGTTGTTATAAGCTCCAACTCGTTTCTACAGTGAAAACTGCAGTAACTTCATACCGGCACTAGGAAACAGACTG
Organism: Camelus ferus; assembly: GCF_009834535.1. Classification (NCBI taxonomy): domain Eukaryota; kingdom Metazoa; phylum Chordata; class Mammalia; order Artiodactyla; family Camelidae; genus Camelus; species Camelus ferus. The sequence goes on from NC_045726.1 coordinate 17,507, forward strand.
AGAAACCAGAGCAAAAGTTTCTCCTGCAAACCGTTCCCATTGTGCTAGATGAACGAACCTCTCTCCACATGCTCAGTTCTGGGAGATAAGTGTGTGTGAAAGCGTTCTTCACCTACCTTGTTGGGAACACAAAATTTCTTTCAGTTGCAATTTATACTCCATATATATCTAAGGGGAGGTACTAGCTCCAACACGGTTTTACAGTGAAAACTGCAGGAACTTCAAACCGGCACTAGGAAATAGACTGAGAAACCAGAGTAAAAGTTTCTCCTGCAAACCCGTTCCCTTTTTTGCTAGATGAACGAACGTCTCTCCACATGCTCAGTTCTGAGAGATAAGTGTGTATTAAAGCCGTCCTTCAGCTAGCTTGTTGGGAACACAAAGTTTCTTTTCAGTTGCCAAGTACACTCCTTAAATATATATGGGGAGGTACTAGTTCCAACTCGGTTTTACAGTGAAAAATGCAGGAAATTCAAACTGGCACTAGGAAACAGACTGAGAAACCAGAGAAAGAGTTTCCCAAGCAAACCTTTCCATTTCTGCTAGATGAACCAACGTCACACCCCATGCTCAATTCTGAGAGATAATTGTATGTGAAAACCTTCCTTCACCTAGCTTGTTGGGATCACAAAGTTTCTTTTCAGTTGCAAATTACAATACAAACATATATATGGGTTTGTTCTAGCTCCAACTCGGTTTTACAGTGAAAACTGCAGGAACATGTAACCGGCACAAGGAAGCCGACTGAGATACCAGAGTAAAAGTTTCTCCTGCCACCTGTTCCCTTTGTGCTAGATGAACTAATCTCTCTCCACATGCTCAGATCAGAGAGATAAGTGTGCTAGAAAGCCGTCCTTCACATAGCTTGTTGGGAACACAAAGTTTCTTTTCAGTTGCAAACTACAATCCATACATATATATGGGTTGGTACAAGCTCCAACTCTTTTTTACAGTGAAAACTGCAGGAACATCCAACCTGCACTAGGAAACAGACTGAGAATCCAGAGTAAAAGTTTCTCCTGTAACAAGTTTCTTTGTGCTAGATGAACGAACGTAACTCCACATGCTCCGTTCTGAGGGATAAGTGTGTGTGAAAGCCGTCCTTCACCTAGCTTGTTGGGAACACAAATTTTCTTTTCAGTTGCAAATTAAACTCCATACATATATATGTGTTTGTACTAGCTCCAACTCGTTTTTACAGTGAAAATTGCCGGAACTTCAAGCCGGCCCTTGGAAGCCGTCTGAGAAACCAGAGTTAAGTTTCTCCTGCAACACGTTCCCTTTGTGCTTGATGAACGAACCTCTCTCCACATGCTCAGTTCTGGGAGATCAGTGTGTGTGAAAGCGTTCTTCACCTAGCTTGTTGGGAACACAAAGTTTCTTTTCAGTTACAATTTATATTCCATATATATCTAAGGGGAGTTAAAAAGCTCCAAAACGGTTTTACAGTGAAAACTGCCGGAACTTCAAATCGGCCCTTGGAAGCCGACTTAGAAACCTGAGTTTCAGTTTCTCCTGCAACACGTTCCCTTTGTGCTTGATGAACGAACCTCTCTCCACATGCTCAGATCTGAGAGATAAGTGTGTTAGAAAGCCGTCCTTCACATAGCTTGTTGGGAACACAAGTTTCTTTTCAGTTGCAAACTACAATCCATACATATATATGGGTTGGTACTAGCTCCAACTCTTTTCTACAGTGAAAACTGCAGGAACATCCAACCTACACTAGGAAACAGACTGAGAATCCAGAGTAAAAGTTTCTCCTGTAACATGTTCATTTGTGCTAGATGAACGAACGTCCCTCCACATGCTCAGTTCTGAGAGATAAGTGTGTGTGAAAGCCGTCCTTCACCTAGCTTGTTGGGAATACAAATTTTCTTTTCAGTTGCAAATTAAACTCCATACATATATATGTGTTTGTACTAGCTCCAACTCGTTTTTACAGTGAAAACTGCCGGAACTTCAAATCGGCCTTTGGAAGCCAACTGAGAAACCAGAGTTTAAGTTTCTCCTGCAACACGTTCCCTTTGTGCTTGATGAACGAACGTCTCTCCACATGCTCAGGTCTGAGAGATAATTGTGTGTGAAAACCTTCCTTCACCTAGCTTTTTGGGATCACAAAGTTTCTTTTCAGTTGCAAATTACAATACAAACATATATATGGGTTTGTTCTAGCTCCAAATCGGTTTTACAGTGAAAACTGCAGGAACTTCATACCGGCACTAGGAAATAGAATGAGAAACCAGAGTAAAAGTTTCTCCTGCAACCCGTTCCATTTGTGCTAGATGAACGAACGTCTCTCCACATGCTCAATTCTGAGAGATAAGTGTGTGTGAAAGCCGTCCTTCAGCTAGCTTCTTGGGAACACAAAGTTTCTTTTCAGTTGCAAACTACTATCCATACATATATATGGGTTGTACTAGCTCCAACACGGTTTTACAGTGAAAACTGCAGGAACATCAAACCGGCACTTGTATGTCGACTGAGAAACTAGAGTAAAAGTTTCACCTGCAACCCGTTCATTTGTGCTGGTTGAACGAACGTCTATCCACATGCTCAGATCTGAGAGATAAGTGTGTGTGAAAGCCGTACTTCACTTAGATTTTTGGGAACACAAAGTTTCTTTTCAGTTGCAATTTACACTCCATATATATCTTTGGGGACGTACTAGGCTCCAACTCGGTTTTACATTGAAAACTGCAGGAACTTCCAACCTGCACTATGAAATAGACTGAGAAACCAGAGTAAAATTTTCTCCTGCAACCCGTTCCCTCTGTGCTAGATGAATGAACGTCTCTCCACATGCTCATTCTGAGAGATAAGTGTGTGTTAAAGCCGTCCTTCACCTAGCTTGTTGGGAACACAAAGTTTCTTTTCAGTTGCAAAATACACTCTTTACAATTATATGGGGAGGTACTAGCTCCAACACGGTTTTACAGTGAAACTGAAGGAACTTCACTTCGGCACTAGGAAACAGAGTGTGAAACCAGAGTAAAGTTTCTCCTGCAACCCGTTCCCTTTGTGCTAGATGAACGAACGTATCTCCACAAGCTCAGTTCTGGGAGATAATTGTGTGTGAAGCCGTCGTTGACCTATCTTGTTGTGAAAACAAAGTTTCTTTTAAGTTGAAACTTCATTCCATACATATATATGGGTTGGTACTAGCTCCAACTCGTTTATACAGTGAAAACTGCAGGAACTTCAAACCGGCACTAGGAAGCCGATTGAGAAAACACAGTATAATTTCCCCTGCAACCCGTTCCCTTTGTGCTAGATGAACGAACGTCTCTCCACATGCTCAGTTCTGAGAGAAAAGTGTGTATTAAAGCCGTCCTTCAGCTAGCTTGTTGGGAACACAAAGTTTCTTTTCAGTTGCCAAGTACACTCCTTAAATATATATGGGGAAGTACTAGTTCCAACTCGGTTTTACAGTGAAAACTGCAGGAAATTCAAACTGGCACTAGGAAACAGACTGAGAAACCAGAGAAAGAGTTTCCCAAGCAAACCTATCCATTTCTGCTAGATGAACCAACGTCACTCCCCATGCTCAATTCTGAGTGATAATTGTGTGTGAAAACCTTCCTTCACCTAGCTTGTTGGGATCACAAAGTTTCTTTTCAGTTGCAAATTATAATACAAACATATATATGGGTTTGTTCTAGCTCCAACTCGGTTTTACAGTGAAAACTGCAGGAACATGTAACCGGCACAAGGAAGCCGACTGAGATACCAGAGTAAAAGTTTCTCCTGCCACCTGTTCCCTTTGTGCTAGATGAACTAATCTCTCTCCACATGCTCAGATCAGAGAGATAAGTGTGTTAGAAAGCCGTCCTTCACATAGCTTGTTGGGAACACAAAGTTTCTTTTCAGTTGCAAACTACAATCCATACATATATATGGGTTGGTACAAGCTCCAACTCTTTTCTACAGTGAAAACTGCAGGAACATCCAACCTGCACTAGGAAACAGACTGAGAATCCAGAGTAAAAGTTTCACCTGCAACCCGTTCATTTGTGCTGGTTGAACGAACGTCTATCCACATGCTCATATCTGAGAGATAAGTGTGTGTGAAAGCCGTACTTCACCTAGATTTTTGGGAACACAAAGTTTCTTTTCAGTTGCAATTTACACTCCATATATATCTTTGGGGACGTACTAGCTCCAACTCGGTTTTACATTGAAAACTGCAGGAACTTCCAACCTGCACTAGGAAATAGACTGAGAAACCAGAGTAAAATTTCTCCTGCAACCCGTTCCCTCTGTGCTAGATGAACGAACGTCTCTCCACATGCTCAGTTCTGAGAGATAAGTGTGTGTTAAAGCCGTCCTTCACCTAGCTTGTTGGGAACACAAAGTTTCTTTCAGTTGCAAATTAAACTCCATACATATATATGTGTTTGTACTAGCTCCAACTCGTTTTTACAGTGAAAATTGCCGGAATTTCAAGCCGGCCCTTGGAAACCGTCTGAGAAACCAGAGTTAAGTTTCTCCTGCAACACGTTCCCTTTGTGCTTGATGAACGAACCTCTCTCCACATGCTCAGTTCTGGGAGATCAGTGTGTGTGAAAGCGTTCTTCACCTAGCTTGTTGGGAACACAAAGTTTCTTTTCAGTTGCAATTTATATTCCATATATATCTAAGGGGAGTTAAAAGCTCCAAAACGGTTTTACAGTGAAAACTGCCGGAACTTCAAATCGGCCCTTGGAAGCCGACTGAGAAACCTGAGTTTAAGTTTCTCCTGCAACACGTTCCCTTTGTGCTTGATGAACGAACCTCTCTCCACATGCTCAGATCTGAGAGATAAGTGTGTTAGAAAGCCGTCCTTCACATAGCTTGTTGGGAACACAAAGTTTCTTTTCAGTTGCAAACTACAATCCATACATATATATGGGTTGGTACTAGCTCCAACTCTTTTCTACAGTGAAAACTGCAGGAACATCCAACCTACACTAGGAAACAGACTGAGAATCCAGAGTAAAAGTTTCTCCTGTAACAAGTTCATTTGTGCTAGATGAACGAACGTCCCTCCACATGCTCAGTTCTGAGAGATAAGTGTGTGTGAAAGCCGTCCTTCACCTAGCTTGTTGGGAACACAAATTTTCTTTTCAGTTGCAAATTAAACTCCATACATATATATGTGTTTGTACTAGCTCCAACTCGTTTTTACAGTGAAAACTGCCGGAACATCAAATCGGCCTTGAAGCCAACTGAGAAACCAGAGTTTAAGTTTCTCCTGCAACAGTTCCCTTTGTGCTGATGAAATGAACGTCTCTCACATGCTCAGGTCTGAGAGATAATTGTGTGTGAAAACCTTCCTTCACCTAGCTTGTTGGGATCACAAGTTTCTTTTCAGTTGCAAATTACAATACACAACATATATATGGGTTTGTTCTAGCTCCAAATCGGTTTACAGTGAAAACTGCAGGAACTTCATACCGGCACTAGGAAACAGAATGAGAAACCAGAGTAAAAGATTCCCCTTCAAACCGTTCCCTTTGTGCTACATGAACGAACGTCTCTCCACATGCTCAGTTCTGAGAGATAAGTGTGTGTTGAAAGCCGTCCTTCACCAAGCTTGTGGGAACACAAGTTTCTTTCAGTTGCAAACTACACTACCTACAATATATAATATGGGTTTGTTACTAGGTCCACCTCGTTTTTACAGTGAAAACTGCAGGAACATGAAACCGGCAATAGGAAGCCGACTGAGAAACCAGAGTAAAAGTTTCTCCTGCAACCCGTTCCATTTGTGCTAGATGAACGAACGTCTCTCCACATGCTCAATTCTGAGAGATAAGTGTGTGTGAAAGCCGTCCTTCAGCTAGCTTGTTGGGAACACAAAGTTTGTTTTCTGTTGCAAATAACACTCAATGTATATCTATGGGGAGGTACTAGCTCCAACTATGTTTTACAGTGAAAACTGCAAGAACTTCAAACCGGCACTAAGAAACATACAGAGAAACCAGAGGAAAATTTTCTCCTGCATCCCGTTTCCTTTGTGCTAGATGAACGAACGTCTCTCCACATGCTCAGTTCTGAGAGATAATTCTTAGTGAAAGCCGTCCTTCACCTAGCTTGTTGGGAACACAAAGTTTCTTTTCAGTTGCAAACTACATTCCATACATATATATGGGTTGTTATAAGCTCCAACTCGTTTCTACAGTGAAAACTGCAGTAACTTCATACCGGCACTAGGAAACAGACTGAGAAACCAGAGCAAAAGTTTCTCCTGCAAACCGTTCCCATTGTGCTAGATGAACGAACCTCTCTCCACATGCTCAGTTCTGGGAGATAAGTGTGTGTGAAAGCGTTCTTCACCTACCTTGTTGGGAACACAAAATTTCTTTCAGTTGCAATTTATACTCCATATATATCTAAGGGGAGGTACTAGCTCCAACACGGTTTTACAGTGAAAACTGCAGGAACTTCAAACCGGCACTAGGAAATAGACTGAGAAACCAGAGTAAAAGTTTCTCCTGCAACCCGTTCCCTTTTTTGCTAGATGAACGAACGTCTCTCCACATGCTCAGTTCTGAGAGATAAGTGTGTATTAAAGCCGTCCTTCAGCTAGCTTGTTGGGAACACAAAGTTTCTTTTCAGTTGCCAAGTACACTCCTTAAATATATATGGGGAGGTACTAGTTCCAACTCGGTTTTACAGTGAAAAATGCAGGAAATTCAAACTGGCACTAGGAAACAGACTGAGAAACCAGAGAAAGAGTTTCCCAAGCAAACCTTTCCATTTCTGCTAGATGAACCAACGTCACACCCCATGCTCAATTCTGAGAGATAATTGTATGTGAAAACCTTCCTTCACCTAGCTTGTTGGGATCACAAAGTTTCTTTTCAGTTGCAAATTACAATACAAACATATATATGGGTTTGTTCTAGCTCCAACTCGGTTTTACAGTGAAAACTGCAGGAACATGTAACCGGCACAAGGAAGCCGACTGAGATACCAGAGTAAAAGTTTCTCCTGCCACCTGTTCCCTTTGTGCTAGATGAACTAATCTCTCTCCACATGCTCAGATCAGAGAGATAAGTGTGCTAGAAAGCCGTCCTTCACATAGCTTGTTGGGAACACAAAGTTTCTTTTCAGTTGCAAACTACAATCCATACATATATATGGGTTGGTACAAGCTCCAACTCTTTTTTACAGTGAAAACTGCAGGAACATCCAACCTGCACTAGGAAACAGACTGAGAATCCAGAGTAAAAGTTTCTCCTGTAACAAGTTTCTTTGTGCTAGATGAACGAACGTAACTCCACATGCTCCGTTCTGAGGGATAAGTGTGTGTGAAAGCCGTCCTTCACCTAGCTTGTTGGGAACACAAATTTTCTTTTCAGTTGCAAATTAAACTCCATACATATATATGTGTTTGTACTAGCTCCAACTCGTTTTTACAGTGAAAATTGCCGGAACTTCAAGCCGGCCCTTGGAAGCCGTCTGAGAAACCAGAGTTAAGTTTCTCCTGCAACACGTTCCCTTTGTGCTTGATGAACGAACCTCTCTCCACATGCTCAGTTCTGGGAGATCAGTGTGTGTGAAAGCGTTCTTCACCTAGCTTGTTGGGAACACAAAGTTTCTTTTCAGTTACAATTTATATTCCATATATATCTAAGGGGAGTTAAAAGCTCCAAAACGGTTTTACAGTGAAAACTGCCGGAACTTCAAATCGGCCCTTGGAAGCCGACTGAGAAACCTGAGTTTCAGTTTCTCCTGCAACACGTTCCCTTTGTGCTTGATGAACGAACCTCTCTCCACATGCTCAGATCTGAGAGATAAGTGTGTTAGAAAGCCGTCCTTCACATAGCTTGTTGGGAACACAAAGTTTCTTTTCAGTTGCAAACTACAATCCATACATATATATGGGTTGGTACTAGCTCCAACTCTTTTCTACAGTGAAAACTGCAGGAACATCCAACCTACACTAGGAAACAGACTGAGAATCCAGAGTAAAAGTTTCTCCTGTAACATGTTCATTTGTGCTAGATGAACGAACGTCCCTCCACATGCTCAGTTCTGAGAGATAAGTGTGTGTGAAAGCCGTCCTTCACCTAGCTTGTTGGGAATACAAATTTTCTTTTCAGTTGCAAATTAAACTCCATACATATATATGTGTTTGTACTAGCTCCAACTCGTTTTTACAGTGAAAACTGCCGGAACTTCAAATCGGCCTTTGGAAGCCAACTGAGAAACCAGAGTTTAAGTTTCTCCTGCAACACGTTCCCTTTGTGCTTGATGAACGAACGTCTCTCCACATGCTCAGGTCTGAGAGATAATTGTGTGTGAAAACCTTCCTTCACCTAGCTTTTTGGGATCACAAAGTTTCTTTTCAGTTGCAAATTACAATACAAACATATATATGGGTTTGTTCTAGCTCCAAATCGGTTTTACAGTGAAAACTGCAGGAACTTCATACCGGCACTAGGAAATAGAATGAGAAACCAGAGTAAAAGTTTCTCCTGCAACCCGTTCCATTTGTGCTAGATGAACGAACGTCTCTCCACATGCTCAATTCTGAGAGATAAGTGTGTGTGAAAGCCGTCCTTCAGCTAGCTTCTTGGGAACACAAAGTTTCTTTTCAGTTGCAAACTACTATCCATACATATATATGGGTTGTACTAGCTCCAACACGGTTTTACAGTGAAAACTGCAGGAACATCAAACCGGCACTTGTATGTCGACTGAGAAACTAGAGTAAAAGTTTCACCTGCAACCCGTTCATTTGTGCTGGTTGAACGAACGTCTATCCACATGCTCAGATCTGAGAGATAAGTGTGTGTGAAAGCCGTACTTCACTTAGATTTTTGGGAACACAAAGTTTCTTTTCAGTTGCAATTTACACTCCATATATATCTTTGGGGACGTACTAGCTCCAACTCGGTTTTACATTGAAAACTGCAGGAACTTCCAACCTGCACTAGGAAATAGACTGAGAAACCAGAGTAAAATTTCTCCTGCAACCCGTTCCCTCTGTGCTAGATGAATGAACGTCTCTCCACATGCTCAGTTCTGAGAGATAAGTGTGTGTTAAAGCCGTCCTTCACCTAGCTTGTTGGGAACACAAAGTTTCTTTTCAGTTGCAAAATACACTCTTTACAATTATATGGGGAGGTACTAGCTCCAACACGGTTTTACAGTGAAAACTGAAGGAACTTCACTTCGGCACTAGGAAACAGAGTGTGAAACCAGAGTAAACGTTTCTCCTGCAACCCGTTCCCTTTGTGCTAGATGAACGAACGTATCTCCACAAGCTCAGTTCTGGGAGATAATTGTGTGTGAAAGCCGTCGTTGACCTATCTTGTTGTGAAAACAAAGTTTCTTTTAAGTTGTAAACTTCATTCCATACATATATATGGGTTGGTACTAGCTCCAACTCGTTTATACAGTGAAAACTGCAGGAACTTCAAACCGGCACTAGGAAGCCGATTGAGAAAACACAGTATAATTTCCCCTGCAACCCGTTCCCTTTGTGCTAGATGAACGAACGTCTCTACACATGCGCAGTTCAGAGAGATAAGTGTGTGAAAAAGCTTTCCTTCAAATAGCTTGTTGGAAAAACCAAGTTCCTTTTCAGTTGCAAACTACACACCTTACATATATATGGGATGATACTAGCTCCAAATGTTTCTACAGTGAAAAATGCAGGAACTTCATACCGGCACTAGGAAACAGACTGAGAAACCAGAGTAAAAGTTTCCCCTGCAAACCGTTCCCTTTGTGCTAGATGAACGAAAGTCTCTCCACATGCTCAGTTCTGAGAGTTAAGTGTGTGTGAAAGCCGTCCTTCACCTAGCTTGTTGGGAACACAAAGTTTCATTTCAGTAGCAATTTACAATCCATACATATATATGGGTTGGTAATAGCTCCAACTCTTTTCTACAGTGAAAACTGCAGGAACATCCAACCTGCACTAGGAAATAGACTGAGAATCCAGAGTAAAAGTTTCTCCTGCAACCCGTTCCATTTCTGCTAAATGAACGAACGTCTCTCCACATGCTCAGTTCTGAGAGATAATTGTGTGTGAAAGCCGTCCTTCAGCTAGCTTGTTGGGAACACAAAGTTTCTTTTCAGTTGCAAATTATACTCCATACATATATATGTGTATGTACTAGCTCCAACTCTTTTTTACAGTGAAAACTGCCGGAACTTCAAACCGGCCCTTGGAAGCCGACTGAGAAACCAGAGTAAAAGTTTCTCCTGCAACACTTTACCTTTGTGCTAGATGAACGAACATCTCTCCACATGCTCAGTTCTGAGAAATAAGTGTGTTTGAAAGCGTTCTTCAACTAGCTTGTTGGGAACACAAAGTTTCTTTTCAGTTGCAATTTACACTCCATATATATCTATGGGGTGGTACTAGCTCCAACTCGGTTTTACAGTGTAAACTGCAGGAACTTCGAACATGCACTACGAAATAGACTGAGAAACCAGGGTAAAAGTTTGTCCTGCAACCCGTTCCCTTTGTGCTAGATGAACGAACATCAATCCACATGCTCAGTTCTGAGAGATAAGTGTGTGTAAATGCCGACCTTCACCTAGCTTGTTGGGAACACAAAGTTTCTTTTCAGTTGCAAACTAAAATCCATACATATATATGGGTTGGTACTAGCTCCAACTATTTTTTACAGTGAAAACTGCAGGAATATCCAACCGGGACTAGGATGCCGACTGAGAAACTAGAGTAAAAGTTTCTCCTGCAACCCGTTCCTTTGTGCTAGATGAACGAACGTCTCTCCACATGCTCAGTTCTGAGAGATAAGTGTGTGTGAAAGCCGTCGTTCACCTAGCTTGTTGTGAACACAAAGTTTATTTCAGTTGCATTATACACTCCATATATTTCTTTGGGGTGGTACTAGTTCCAACTCGGTTTTACAGTGAAAACTGCAGGAACTTCATACTGGCACTACGAAACAGACTTAGAAACCAGAAAAGAGTTTCTCCTGCAACCCGTTCCCTTTGTACTAGATGAACGAACGTCTCTCCACATGCTAAGTTCTGAGAGATACGTGTGTGTGAAAGCCGTCCTTCAACTAGCTTGTTGGGATCACAAAGTTTGTTTTCAGTTGCAAATTACACTCAATATATATCTATGGGGAGGTACTAGCTCCAACTCGGTTTTACAGTGAAAACTGCAGGAACTTCAAACCGGCACTAGGAAACAGACTGAGAAACCTGAGAAAAAGTTACTCCTGCAACCCGTTCCATTTTTGCTACATGAACGAACGGCTCTCCACTTGCTCAGTTCTGAGAGATAAGTGTGTGTGAAAGCCGTCATTCACCCAGCTTGTTTTTGAACACAAAGTTTCTTTTCAGTTGCAAACAACTCTCCATACATATATATGAGGATGTACTACTTCCTACTCGGTTTTACATTGAAAACTGCAGGAACTTCATACTGGCACTAGGAAACAGACTGAGAATTCAGAGAAATGTTTTCCCAAGTAAACCTTTCCATTTGTGCTAGATGAACGAACGTCCCTCCCCATGCTCAGTTCTGAGAGATAAGTATGTGTGAATACCGTCCTTCACCTAGCTTGTTGGGAACACAAAGTTTCTTTTCAGTTGCCAATTAAACTACATACATATATATGTGTTTGTACCAGCTCCAACTCGTTTTTGCAGTGAAATCTGTCGGAACTTCAAACCGGGCCTTGTAAGCCGACTGAGAATCCAGAGTAAAAATTTCTGCTGCAACACGTTCCCTTTGTGCTAGATGAACGAACGTCTCTCCACATGCTCAGTACTGAGAGAAAAGTGTGTGTGAAAGCGAACATAAACTAGCTTGTTGGGAACACAAAGGTTCTTTTCAATTGCAATTTACACTCCATATATATCTATCGGGAGGTACTAGCTCCAACTCTGTTTTACAGTGAAAACTGCAGGAACTTCACTCCGGCACTAGGAAACAGACTCAGAAACCAGAGTAAAAGTTTCTCCTGCAACCCGTTCCCTTTGTGCTAGATGAACGAACATCAATCCACATGCTCAGTTCTGAGAGATAATTGTGTGTGAAAGCCGTCCTTCAACTAGCTTGTTGGGATCACAAAGTTTGTTTTCAGTTGCAAATTACACTCAATATATATCTATGGGGAGGTACTAGTTCCAAATCGGTTTTACACTGAAAACTGCAGGAACTTCATACTGGCACTAGGAAAGAAACTGAGAATCCAGAGAAAGTGTATCCCAAGCAAACCTTTCCATTTGTGCTAGATGAACGAAAGTCCATCCCCATGTTCAGTCCTGAGAGATAATTGTGTGTGAAAGCCTTCATTCAACAAGCTTGTTGGGAACACAAAGATTCTTTTCAGTTGCAATTTACACTCCAGACATATATATGGGTTGGTACTAGCTCCAACTCGTTTCTACAGTGAAAACTGCAGGAGCATCCAACCTGCACTAGGAAATAGACAGAGAAACCAGAGTAAAAGTTTCTCCTGCAACCCTTTCCATTTCTGCTAGATGAAAGAACCTCTCTCCACATGCTCAGTTCTGTGGGATATGTGTGTGAGAGAGCCGTCATTCACCCAGCTTGTTGGGAACACAAAGTTTCTTTCCAATTGCAAATTAAACTCCATTTATATATATGTGTTTGTACTAGCTCCAACTCGTTTTTACACTGAAAACTGCCGGAACTTCAAACCGGACCTTGGAAGCCGACTGAGAAACCAGAGTAAAAGTTTCAACTGAAACACGCTCCATTCGTGCTAGATGAACGAACGTCTCTCCACATGCTCATTTTTGAGAGATAAGTGTGTGTGAATGCGTACTTCAACTAGCTTGTTGGGAACACAAAGATCTTTTCAGTTGCAATCTACAATACATACATATATATGGTTGGTACTAGCTCCAACTCGGTTTTACAGTGAAAACTGCAGGAACATGAAACCGGCACTAGGAAGCAGACTGAGAAACCAGAGTAAAAGTTTCTCCTGCAACCCGTTCCCTTTGTGCTAGATGAACGAACGTCTCTCCACATGCTCAGTTCTGAGAGATAAGTGTGTGTGAAAGCCGTCGTTCACCTAGCTTGTTGTGAACACAAAGTTTATTTCAGTTGCAAAATACACTCCATATATTTCTTTGGGGATGTACTAGTTCCAACTCAGTTTTACAGTGAAAACTGCAGGAACTTCATACTGGCACTAGGAAACAGACTTAGAAACCAGAAAAGAGTTTCTCCTGCAACCCGTTCCCTTTGTACTAGATGAACGAACGTCTCTCCACATGCTAAGTTCTGAGAGATACGTGTGTGTGAAAGCCGTCCTTCAACTAGCTTGTTGGGATCACAAAGTTTGTTTTCAGTTGCAAGTTACACTCAATATATATCTATGGGGAGGTACTAGCTCCAACTCGGTTTTACAGTGAAAACTGCAGGAACTTCAAACCGGCACTAGGAAACAGACTGAGAAACCTGAGAAAAAGTTACTCCTGCAACCCGTTCCATTTTTGCTACATGAACGAACGGCTCTCCACTTGCTCAGTTCTGAGAGATAAGTGTGTGTGAAAGCCGTCATTCACCCAGCTTGTTTTTGAACACAAAGTTTCTTTTCAGTTGCAAACAACTCTCCATACATATATATGAGGATGTACTACTTCCAACTCGGTTTTACAATGAAAACTGCAGGAACTTCATACTGGCACTAGGAAACAGACTGAGAATTCAGAGAAAGGGTTTCCCAAGCAAACCTTTCCATTTGTGCTAGATGAACGAACGTCCCTCCCCATGCTCAGTTCTGAGAGATAAGTATGTGTGAATGCTGTCCTTCACCTAGCTTGTTGGGAACACAAAGTTTCTTTTCAGTTGCCAATTAAACTACATACATATATATGTGTTTGTACCAGCTCCAACTCGTTTTTGCAGTGAAATCTGCCGGAACTTCAAACCGGCCCTTGGAAGCCGACTGAGAAACCAGAGTAAAAATTTCTCCTGCAACACGTTCCCTTTGTGCTAGATGAACGAACGTCTCTCCACATGCTCAGTTCTGAGAGATAATTGTGTGTGAAAGCCGTCCTTCACCTAGTTTTTTGGGAAAATAAAGTTTCTTTATTTTGCAAAATACACTCCATACATTTACATGGGGAAGTACTAGCTCAACTCGGTTTTACAGTGAAAAATGCAGGAACATTAAACCGGCACTAGGAAGCCGAATGAGAAAACATAGTAAAAGTTTCTCCTGCAAACCGTTCCCTTTGTGCTAGATGAACGAACGTCTCTCCACATGCTAAGTTCTGAGAGATACGTGTGTGTGAAAGCCGTACTTCACCTAGCTTGTTGGGAAAACAAAGTTTCTTTTCAGTTACAAAATACACTCGATACATATATATGGGTTGGTCCTAGCTCCAACTCGGATTTACGGTGAAAACTACAAGAATATTAAACCGGCACTAGGAAGCCGACTGAAAAACCAGAGTAAATGTTTCTCCTGCAAACCGTTCCACTTGTGCTAGATGAACGAACGTCTCTCCACATGCTCAGTTCTGAGAGATACGTGTATGTGAAAGCCGTCCTTCACATAGCCTGTTGGGAACACAAAGTTTGTTTTCAGTTGCAAATTACACTCAATATATATCTATGGGTAGCTACTAGCTCCAACTCGGTTTTACAGTGAAATCTGCAGGAATTTCAAACCGGCCCTAGGGAACAGACTGAGAAACCAGAGAAAAAGTTACTCCTGCAAACCGTTCCATTTGTGCTAGATGAACGAACGGCTCTCCACAAGCTCATTTCTGAGAGATAATTGTGTGTGAAAGCCGTCGTTCAACTATCTTGTTTTGAAAACAAAGTTTCTTTTTAGTTGGAAACTTCATTCCATACATATATATGGGTTGGTACTAGCTCAAACTCGTTTAAACAGTGAAAACTGCAGGAACTTCAAACCGGCACTAGGAAACAGACTGAGAATCCAGAGAAAAAGTTACTCCTGAAACCCGTTCCATTTGTGCTACATAAACGAAGGGCTCTCCACTTGCTCAGTTCTGAAAGATAAGTGTGTGTGAAAGCCGTCATTCACCCAGCTTGTTTTTGAACACAAAGTTTCTTTTCAGTTGCAAACACCCTCCATACATATATATGGGGAGGTACTAGTTCCAACCCGCTTTTACACTGAAAACAGCAGGAACTTCATACTGGCACTAGGAAACAGACTGAGAATCCAGAGAAAGGGTTTCCCAAGCAAACCTTTCCATTTGTGCTAGATGAACGAACGTCCCTCCCCATGCTCATTTCTGAGAGATAATTGTGAGTGAATGCCGTCCTTCACCTAGCTTGTTGTGAACACAAAGTTTCTTTTCAGTTGCAAATTAAACCCCATACATATATATGTGTTTGTACTAGCTCCAACTGGTTTTTACAGTGAAATCTGCCGGAACTTCAAACCGGCCCTTGGAAGCCTACTGAGAAAGCAGAGTAAAAGTTTCTCCTGCAACACGTTCACATTGTGCTAGATGAACGAACGTCTCTCCACATGCTCATTACTGAGAGAAAAGTGTGTGTGAAAGCGTACTTCAACTAGCTTGTTGGGAACACAAAGGTTCTTTTCAGATGCAATTTACACTCCATATATATCTATGGGGAGGTACTAGCTCCAACTCGGTTTTACAGTGAAAACTGCAGGAACTTCCAACCTGCACTAGGAAATAGACTGAGAAAGCAGAGGAAAAGTTTCCCTGCAACCCGTTCCTTTGTGCTAGATGAACGAACGTCTCTCAACATGCTCAGTTCTGAGAGATAAGTGTGTGTGAAAGCCGTCATTCACCCAGCTTGTTTTTGAACACAAAGTTTCTTTTCAGTTGCAAACAACACTCCATACATTTATATGGGGAGGTACTAGTTCCAACTCGGTTTTACACTGAAAACTGCAGGAACTTCATACTGGCACTAGGAAACAAACTGAGAATCCAGAGAAAGAGTATCCCAAGCAAACCTTTCCATTTGTGCTAGATGAACGAACGTCCATCCCCATGCTCAGTTCTGAGAGATAATTGTGTGTGAAAGCCTTCATTCACCAAGCTTGTTGGGAACACAAATATTCTTTTCAGTTGCAATTTACACTCCAGACATATATATGGGTTGGTACTAGCTCCAACTCGTTTCTACAGTGAAAACTGCAGGAACATCCAACCTGCTCTAGGAAATAGACAGAGAAACCAGAGTAAAAGTTTCTCCTGCAACCCGTTCCATTTCTGCTAGATGAAAGAACCTCTCTCCACATGCTCAGTTCTGTGGGATAAGTGTGTGAGAGAGCCGTCATTCACCTAGCTTGTTGGGAACACAAAGTTTCTTTCCAGTTGCAAATTAAACTCCATTTATATATATGTGTTTGTACTAGCTCCAACTCGTTTTTACACTGAAAACTGCCGGAACTTCAAACCGGCCCTTGGAAGCCGACTGAGAAACCAGAGTAAAAGTTTCTACTGAAATACGTTCCATTCGTGCTAGATGAACGAACGTCTCTCCACATGCTCATTTTTGAGAGATAAGTGTGTGTGAAAGCCGTCGTTCACCTAGCTTGTTGTGAACACAAAGTTTATTTCAGTTGCAAAATACACTCCATATATTTCTTTGGGGAGGTACTAGTTCCAACTCAGTTTTACAGTGAAAACTGCAGGAACTTCATACTGGCACTAGGAAACAGACTTAGAAACCAGAAAAGAGTTTCTCCTGCAACCCGTTCCCTTTGTACTAGATGAACGAACGTCTCTCCACATGCTAAGTTCTGAGAGATACGTGTGTGTGAAAGCCGTCCTTCAACTAGCTTGTTGGGATCACAAAGTTTGTTTTCAGTTGCAAGTTACACTCAATATATATCTATGGGGAGGTACTAGCTCCAACTCGGTTTTACAGTGAAAACTGCAGGAACTTCAAACCGGCACTAGGAAACAGACTGAGAAACCTGAGAAAAAGTTACTCCTGCAACCCGTTCCATTTTTGCTACATGAACGAACGGCTCTCCACTTGCTCAGTTCTGAGAGATAAGTGTGTGTGAAAGCCGTCATTCACCCAGCTTGTTTTTGAACACAAAGTTTCTTTTCAGTTGCAAACAACTCTCCATACATATATATGAGGATGTACTACTTCCAACTCGGTTTTACAATGAAAACTGCAGGAACTTCATACTGGCACTAGGAAACAGACTGAGAATTCAGAGAAAGGGTTTCCCAAGCAAACCTTTCCATTTGTGCTAGATGAACGAACGTCCCTCCCCATGCTCAGTTCTGAGAGATAAGTATGTGTGAATGCCGTCCTTCACCTAGCTTGTTGGGAACACAAAGTTTCTTTTCAGTTGCCAATTAAACTACATACATATATATGTGTTTGTACCAGCTCCAACTCGTTTTTGCAGTGAAATCTGCCGGAACTTCAAACCGGCCCTTGGAAGCCGACTGAGAAACCAGAGTAAAAATTTCTCCTGCAACACGTTCCCTTTGTGCTAGATGAACGAACGTCTCTCCACATGCTCAGTTCTGAGAGATAATTGTGTGTGAAAGCCGTCCTTCACCTAGTTTTTTGGGAAAATAAAGTTTCTTTATTTTGCAAAATACACTCCATACATTTACATGGGGAAGTACTAGCTCAACTCGGTTTTACAGTGAAAAATGCAGGAACATTAAACCGGCACTAGGAAGCCGAATGAGAAAACATAGTAAAAGTTTCTCCTGCAAACCGTTCCCTTTGTGCTAGATGAACGAACGTCTCTCCACATGCTCAGTTCTGAGAGATACGTGTGTGTGAAAGCCATACTTCACCTAGCTTGTTGGGAAAACAAAGTTTCTTTTCAGTTACAAAATACACTCGATACATATATATGGGTTGGTCCTAGCTCCAACTCGGATTTACGGTGAAAACTACAAGAATATTAAACCGGCACTAGGAAGCCGACTGAAAAACCAGAGTAAATGTTTCTCCTGCAAACCGTTCCACTTGTGCTAGATGAACGAACGTCTCTCCACATGCTCAGTTCTGAGAGATACGTGTATGTGAAAGCCGTCCTTCACATAGCCTGTTGGGAACACAAAGTTTGTTTTCAGTTGCAAATTACACTCAATATATATCTATGGGTAGCTACTAGCTCCAACTCGGTTTTACAGTGAAATCTGCAGGAATTTCAAACCGGCCCTAGGAAACAGACTGAGAAACCAGAGAAAAAGTTACTCCTGCAAACCGTTCCATTTGTGCTAGATGAACGAACGGGTCTCCACAAGCTCATTTCTGAGAGATAATTGTGTGTGAAAGCCGTCGTTCAACTATCTTGTTTTGAAAACAAAGTTTCTTTTTAGTTGGAAACTTCATTCCATACATATATATGGGTTGGTACTAGCTCAAACTCGTTTAAACAGTGAAAACTGCAGGAACTTCAAACCGGCACTAGGAAACAGACTGAGAATCCAGAGAAAAAGTTACTCCTGAAACCCGTTCCATTTGTGCTACATAAACGAAGGGCTCTCCACTTGCTCAGTTCTGAAAGATAAGTGTGTGTGAAAGCCGTCATTCACCCAGCTTGTTTTTGAACACAAAGTTTCTTTTCAGTTGCAAACACCCTCCATACATATATATGGGGAGGTACTAGTTCCAACCCGCTTTTACACTGAAAACAGCAGGAACTTCATACTGGCACTAGGAAACAGACTGAGAATCCAGAGAAAGGGTTTCCCAAGCAAACCTTTCCATTTGTGCTAGATGAACGAACGTCCCTCCCCATGCTCATTTCTGAGAGATAATTGTGAGTGAATGCCGTCCTTCACCTAGCTTGTTGTGAACACAAAGTTTCTTTTCAGTTGCAAATTAAACTCCATACATATATATGTGTTTGTACTAGCTCCAACTGGTTTTTACAGTGAAATCTGCCGGAACTTCAAACCGGCCCTTGGAAGCCTACTGAGAAAGCAGAGTAAAAGTTTCTCCTGCAACACGTTCACATTGTGCTAGATGAACGAACGTCTCTCCACATGCTCATTACTGAGAGAAAATTGTGTGTGAAAGCGTACTTCAACTAGCTTGTTGGGAACACAAAGGTTCTTTTCAGATGGAATTTACACTCCATATATATCTATGGGGAGGTACTAGCTCCAACTCGGTTTTACAGTGAAAACTGCAGGAACTTCCAACCTGCACTAGGAAATAGACTGAGAAAGCAGAGGAAAAGTTTCCCTGCAACCCGTTCCTTTGTGCTAGATGAACGAACGTCTCTCAACATGCTCAGTTCTGAGAGATAAGTGTGTGTGAAAGCCGTCATTCACCCAGCTTGTTTTTGAACACAAAGTTTCTTTTCAGTTGCAAACAACACTCCATACATTTATATGGGGAGGTACTAGTTCCAACTCGGTTTTACACTGAAAACTGCAGGAACTTCATACTGGCACTAGGAAACAAACTGAGAATCCAGAGAAAGAGTATCCCAAGCAAACCTTTCCATTTGTGCTAGATGAACGAACGTCCATCCCCATGCTCAGTTCTGAGAGATAATTGTGTGTGAAAGCCTTCATTCACCAAGCTTGTTGGGAACACAAAGATTCTTTTCAGTTGCAATTTACACTCCAGACATATATATGGGTTGGTACTAGCTCCAACTCGTTTCTACAGTGAAAACTGCAGGAACATCCAACCTGCTCTAGGAAATAGACAGAGAAACCAGAGTAAAAGTTTCTCCTGCAACCCGTTCCATTTCTGCTAGATGAAAGAACCTCTCTCCACATGCTCAGTTCTGTGGGATAAGTGTGTGAGAGAGCCGTCATTCACCTAGCTTGTTGGGAACACAAAGTTTCTTTCCAGTTGCAAATTAAACTCCATTTATATATATGTGTTTGTACTAGCTCCAACTCGTTTTTACACTGAAAACTGCCGGAACTTCAAACCGGCCCTTGGAAGCCGACTGAGAAACCAGAGTAAAAGTTTCTACTGAAATACGTTCCATTCGTGCTAGATGAACGAACGTCTCTCCACATGCTCATTTTTGAGAGATAAGTGTGTGTGAAAGCCGTCGTTCACCTAGCTTGTTGTGAACACAAAGTTTATTTCAGTTGCAAAATACACTCCATATATTTCTTTGGGGAGGTACTAGTTCCAACTCAGTTTTACAGTGAAAACTGCAGGAACTTCATACTGGCACTAGGAAACAGACTTAGAAACCAGAAAAGAGTTTCTCCTGCAACCCGTTCCCTTTGTACTAGATGAACGAACGTCTCTCCACATGCTAAGTTCTGAGAGATACGTGTGTGTGAAAGCCGTCCTTCAACTAGCTTGTTGGGATCACAAAGTTTGTTTTCAGTTGCAAGTTACACTCAATATATATCTATGGGGAGGTACTAGCTCCAACTCGGTTTTACAGTGAAAACTGCAGGAACTTCAAACCGGCACTAGGAAACAGACTGAGAAACCTGAGAAAAAGTTACTCCTGCAACCCGTTCCATTTTTGCTACATGAACGAACGGCTCTCCACTTGCTCAGTTCTGAGAGATAAGTGTGTGTGAAAGCCGTCATTCACCCAGCTTGTTTTTGAACACAAAGTTTCTTTTCAGTTGCAAACAACTCTCCATACATATATGAGGATGTACTACTTCCAACTCGGTTTTACAATGAAAACTGCAGGAACTTCATACTGGCACTAGGAAACAGACTGAGAATTCAGAGAAAGGGTTTCCCAAGCAAACCTTTCCATTTGTGCTAGATGAACGAACGTCCCTCCCCATGCTCAGTTCTGAGAGATAAGTATGTGTGAATGCCGTCCTTCACCTAGCTTGTTGGGAACACAAAGTTTCTTTTCAGTTGCCAATTAAACTACATACATATATATGTGTTTGTACCAGCTCCAACTCGTTTTTGCAGTGAAATCTGCCGGAACTTCAAACCGGCCCTTGGAAGCCGACTGAGAAACCAGAGTAAAAATTTCTCCTGCAACACGTTCCCTTTGTGCTAGATGAACGAACGTCTCTCCACATGCTCAGTTCTGAGAGATAATTGTGTGTGAAAGCCGTCCTTCACCTAGTTTTTTGGGAAAATAAAGTTTCTTTATTTTGCAAAATACACTCCATACATTTACATGGGGAAGTACTAGCTCAACTCGGTTTTACAGTGAAAAATGCAGGAACATTAAACCGGCACTAGGAAGCCGAATGAGAAAACATAGTAAAAGTTTCTCCTGCAAACCGTTCCCTTTGTGCTAGATGAACGAACGTCTCTCCACATGCTCAGTTCTGAGAGATACGTGTGTGTGAAAGCCGTACTTCACCTAGCTTGTTGGGAAAACAAAGTTTCTTTTCAGTTACAAAATACACTCGATACATATATATGGGTTGGTCCTAGCTCCAACTCGGATTTACGGTGAAAACTACAAGAATATTAAACCGGCACTAGGAAGCCGACTGAAAAACCAGAGTAAATGTTTCTCCTGCAAACCGTTCCACTTGTGCTAGATGAACGAACGTCTCTCCACATGCTCAGTTCTGAGAGATACGTGTATGTGAAAGCCGTCCTTCACATAGCCTGTTGGGAACACAAAGTTTGTTTTCAGTTGCAAATTACACTCAATATATATCTATGGGTAGCTACTAGCTCCAACTCGGTTTTACAGTGAAATCTGCAGGAATTTCAAACCGGCACTAGGAAACAGACTGAGAAACCAGAGAAAAAGTTACTCCTGCAAACAGTTCCATTTGTGCTAGATGAACGAACGGCTCTCCACAAGCTCATTTCTGAGAGATAATTGTGTGTGAAAGCCGTCGTTCAACTATCTTGTTTTGAAAACAAAGTTTCTTTTTAGTTGGAAACTTCATTCCATACATATATATGGGTTGGTACTAGCTCAAACTCGTTTAAACAGTGAAAACTGCAGGAACTTCAAACCGGCACTAGGAAACAGACTGAGAATCCAGAGAAAAAGTTACTCCTGAAACCCGTTCCATTTGTGCTACATAAACGAAGGGCTCTCCACTTGCTCAGTTCTGAAAGATAAGTGTGTGTGAAAGCCGTCATTCACCCAGCTTGTTTTTGAACACAAAGTTTCTTTTCAGTTGCAAACAACCCTCCATACATATATATGGGGAGGTACTAGTTCCAACTCGTTTTACACTGAAAACAGCAGGAACTTCATACTGGCACTAGGAAACAGACTGAGAATCCAGAGAAAGGGTTTCCCAAGCAAACCTTTCCATTTGTGCTAGATGAACGAACGTCCCTCCCCATGCTCATTTCTGAGAGATAATTGTGAGTGAATGCCGTCCTTCACCTAGCTTGTTGTGAACACAAAGTTTCTTTTCAGTTGCAAATTAAACTCCATACATATATATGTGTTTGTACTAGCTCCAACTGGTTTTTACAGTGAAATCTGCCGGAACTTCAAACCGGCCCTTGGAAGCCTACTGAGAAAGCAGAGTAAAAGTTTCTCCTGCAACACGTTCACATTGTGCTAGATGAACGAACGTCTCTCCACATGCTCATTACTGAGAGAAAAGTGTGTGTGAAAGCGTACTTCAACTAGCTTGTTGGGAACACAAAGGTTCTTTTCAGATGCAATTTACACTCCATATATATCTATGGGGAGGTACTAGCTCCAACTCGGTTTTACAGTGAAAACTGCAGGAACTTCCAACCTGCACTAGGAAATAGACTGAGAAAGCAGAGGAAAAGTTTCCCTGCAACCCGTTCCTTTGTGCTAGATGAACGAACGTCTCTCAACATGCTCAGTTCTGAGAGATAAGTGTGTGTGAAAGCCGTCATTCACCCAGCTTGTTTTTGAACACAAAGTTTCTTTTCAGTTGCAAACAACACTCCATACATTTATATGGGGAGGTACTAGTTCCAACTCGGTTTTACACTGAAAACTGCAGGAACTTCATACTGGCACTAGGAAACAAACTGAGAATCCAGAGAAAGAGTATCCCAAGCAAACCTTTCCATTTGTGCTAGATGAACGAACGTCCATCCCCATGCTCAGTTCTGAGAGATAATTGTGTGTGAAAGCCTTCATTCACCAAGCTTGTTGGGAACACAAATATTCTTTTCAGTTGCAATTTACACTCCAGACATATATATGGGTTGGTACTAGCTCCAACTCGTTTCTACAGTGAAAACTGCAGGAACATCCAACCTGCTCTAGGAAATAGACAGAGAAACCAGAGTAAAAGTTTCTCCTGCAACCCGTTCCATTTCTGCTAGATGAAAGAACCTCTCTCCACATGCTCAGTTCTGTGGGATAAGTGTGTGAGAGAGCCGTCATTCACCTAGCTTGTTGGGAACACAAAGTTTCTTTCCAGTTGCAAATTAAACTCCATTTATATATATGTGTTTGTACTAGCTCCAACTCGTTTTTACACTGAAAACTGCCGGAACTTCAAACCGGCCCTTGGAAGCCGACTGAGAAACCAGAGTAAAAGTTTCTACTGAAATACGTTCCATTCGTGCTAGATGAACGAACGTCTCTCCACATGCTCATTTTTGAGAGATAAGTGTGTGTGAAAGCCGTCGTTCACCTAGCTTGTTGTGAACACAAAGTTTATTTCAGTTGCATAATACACTCCATATATTTCTTTGGGGAGGTACTAGTTCCAACTCAGTTTTACAGTGAAAACTGCAGGAACTTCATACTGGCACTAGGAAACAGACTTAGAAACCAGAAAAGAGTTTCTCCTGCAACCCGTTCCCTTTGTACTAGATGAACGAACGTCTCTCCAAATGCTAAGTTCTGAGAGATACGTGTGTGTGAAAGCCGTCCTTCAACTAGCTTGTTGGGATCACAAAGTTTGTTTTCAGTTGCAAGTTACACTCAATATATATCTATGGGGAGGTACTAGCTCCAACTCGGTTTTACAGTGAAAACTGCAGGAACTTCAAACCGGCACTAGGAAACAGACTGAGAAACCTGAGAAAAAGTTACTCCTGCAACCCGTTCCATTTTTGCTACATGAACGAACGGCTCTCCACTTGCTCAGTTCTGAGAGATAAGTGTGTGTGAAAGCCGTCATTCACCCAGCTTGTTTTTGAACACAAAGTTTCTTTTCAGTTGCAAACAACTCTCCATACATATATATGAGGATGTACTACTTCCAACTCGGTTTTACAATGAAAACTGCAGGAACTTCATACTGGCACTAGGAAACAGACTGAGAATTCAGAGAAAGGGTTTCCCAAGCAAACCTTTCCATTTGTGCTAGATGAACGAACGTCCCTCCCCATGCTCAGTTCTGAGAGATAAGTATGTGTGAATGCCGTCCTTCACCTAGCTTGTTGGGAACACAAAGTTTCTTTTCAGTTGCCAATTAAACTACATACATATATATGTGTTTGTACCAGCTCCAACTCGTTTTTGCAGTGAAATCTGCCGGAACATCAAACCGGCACTTGGACTCCGACTGAGAAACCAGAGTAAAAGTTTCTCCTGCAACACGTTCCCTTTGTGCTAGATGAACGAACGTCTCTCCACATGCTCAGTTCTGAGAGATAATTGTGTGTGAAAGCCGTCCTTCACCTAGTTTTTTGGGAAAATAAAGTTTCTTTATTTTGCAAAATACACTCCATACATTTACATGGGGAAGTACTAGCTCAACTCGGTTTTACAGTGAAAAATGCAGGAACATTAAACCGGCACTAGGAAGCCGAATGAGAAAGCATAGTAAAAGTTTCTCCTGCAAACCGTTCCCTTTGTGCTAGATGAACGAACGTCTCTCCACATGCTCAGTTCTGAGAGATACGTGTGTGTGAAAGCGTACTTCAACTAGCTTGTTGGGAACACAAAGGTTCTTTTCAGATGCAATTTACACTCCATATATATCTATGGGGAGGTACTAGCTCCAACTCGGTTTTACAGTGAAAACTGCAGGAACTTCCAACCTGCACTAGGAAATAGACTGAGAAAGCAGAGGAAAATTTTCCCTGCAACCCGTTCCTTTGTGCTAGATGAACGAACGTCTCTCAACATGCTCAGTTCTGAGAGATAAGTGTGTGTGAAAGCCGTCATTCACCCAGCTTGTTTTTGAACACAAAGTTTCTTCTCAGTTGCAAACAACACTCCATACATTTATATGGGGAGGTACTAGTTCCAACTCGGTTTTACACTGAAAACTGCAGGAACTTCATACTGGCACTAGGAAACAAACTGAGAATCCAGAGAAAGAGTATCCCAAGCAAACCTTTCCATTTGTGCTAGATGAACGAACGTCCATCCCCATGCTCATTTCTGAGAGATAATTGTGTGTGAAAGCCTCCATTCACCAAGCTTGTTGGGAACACAAAGATTCTTTTCAGTTGCAATTTACACTCCAGACATATATATGGGTTGGTACTAGCTCCAACTCGTTTCTACAGTGAAAACTGCAGGAACATCCAACCTGCTCTAGGAAATAGACAGAGAAACCAGAGTAAAAGTTTCTCCTGCAACCCGTTCCATTTCTGCTAGATAAAAGAACCTCTCTCCACATGCTCAGTTCTGTGGGATAAGTGTGTGAGAGAGCCGTCATTCACCTAGCTTGTTGGGAACACAAAGTTTCTTTCCAGTTGCAAATTAAACTCCATTTATATATATGTGTTTGTACTAGCTCCAACTCGTTTTTACACTGAAAAGTGCCGGAACTTCAAACCGGCCCTTGGAAGCCGACTGAGAAACCAGAGTAAAAGTTTCTACTGAAACACGTTCCATTCGTGCTAGATGAACGAACGTCTCTCCACATGCTCATTTTTGAGAGATAAGTGTGTGTGAAAGCCGTCGTTCAACTAGCTTGTTGTGAACACAAAGTTTATTTCAGTTGCAAAATACACTCCATATATTTCTTTGGGGAGGTACTAGTTCCAACTCAGTTTTACAGTGAAAACTGCAGGAACTTCATACTGGCACTAGGAAACAGACTTAGAAACCAGAAAAGAGTTTCTCCTGCAACCCGTTCCCTTTGTACTAGATGAATGAACGTCTCTCCACATGCTAAGTTCTGAGAGATACGTGTGTGTGAAAGCCGTCCTTCAACTAGCTTGTTGGGATCACAAAGTTTGTTTTCAGTTGCAAATTACACTCAATATATATCTATGGGGAGGTACTAGCTCCAACTCGGTTTTACAGTGAAAACTGCAGGAACTTCAAACCGGCACTAGGAAACAGACTGAGAAACCTGAGAAAAAGTTACTCCTGCAACCCGTTCCATTTTTGCTACATGAACGAACGGCTCTCCACTTGCTCAGTTCTGAGAGATAAGTGTGTGTGAAAGCCGTCATTCACCCAGCTTGTTTTTGAACACAAAGTTTCTTCTCAGTTGCAAACAACACTCCATACATTTATATGGGGAGGTACTAGTTCCAACTCGGTTTTACACTGAAAACTGCAGGAACTTCATACTGGCACTAGGAAACAAACTGAGAATCCAGAGAAAGAGTATCCCAAGCAAACCTTTCCATTTGTGCTAGATGAACGAACGTCCATCCCCATGCTCAGTTCTGAGAGATAATTGTGTGTGAAAGCCTCCATTCACCAAGCTTGTTGGGAACACAAAGATTCTTTTCAGTTGCAATTTACACTCCAGACATATATATGGGTTGGTACTAGCTCCAACTCGTTTCTACAGTGAAAACTGCAGGAACATCCAACCTGCTCTAGGAAATAGACAGAGAAACCAGAGTAAAAGTTTCTCCTGCAACCCGTTCCATTTCTGCTAGATAAAAGAACCTCTCTCCACATGCTCAGTTCTGTGGGATAAGTGTGTGAGAGAGCCGTCATTCACCTAGCTTGTTGGGAACACAAAGTTTCTTTCCAGTTGCAAATTAAACTCCATTTATATATATGTGTTTGTACTAGCTCCAACTCGTTTTTACACTGAAAACTGCCGGAACTTCAAACCGGCCCTTGGAAGCCGACTGAGAAACCAGAGTAAAAGTTTCTACTGAAACACGTTCCATTCGTGCTAGATGAACGAACGTCTCTCCACATGCTCATTTTTGAGAGATAAGTGTGTGTGAAAGCCGTCGTTCAACTAGCTTGTTGTGAACACAAAGTTTATTTCAGTTGCAAAATACACTCCATATATTTCTTTGGGGAGGGTACTAGTTCCAACTCAGTTTTACAGTGAAAACTGCAGGAACTTCATACTGGCACTAGGAAACAGACTTAGAAACCAGAAAGAGTTTCTCCTGCAACCCGTTCCCTTTGTACTAGATGAATGAACGTCTCTCCACATGCTAAGTTCTGAGAGATACGTGTGTGTGAAAGCCGTCCTTCAACTAGCTTGTTGGGATCACAAAGTTTGTTTTCAGTTGCAAATTACACTCAATATATATCTATGGGGAGGTACTAGCTCCAACTCGGTTTTACAGTGAAAACTGCAGGAACTTCAAACCGGCACTAGGAAACAGACTGAGAAACCTGAGAAAAAGTTACTCCTGCAACCCGTTCCATTTTTGCTACATGAACGAACGGCTCTCCACTTGCTCAGTTCTGAGAGATAAGTGTGTGTGAAAGCCGTCATTCACCCAGCTTGTTTTTGAACACAAAGTTTCTTTTCACTTGCAAACAACTCTCCATACATATATAAGAGGATGTACTACTTCCAACTCGGTTTTACAATGAAAACTGCAGGAACTTCATACTGGCACTAGGAAACAGACTGAGAATCCAGAGAAAGGGTTTCCCAAGCAAACCTTTCCATTTGTGCTAGATGAACGAACGTCCCTCCCCATGCTCAGTTCTGAGAGATAAGTATGTGTGAATGCCGTCCTTCACCTAGCTTGTTGGGAACACAAAGTTTCTTTTCAGTTGCCAATTAAACTACATACATATATATGTGTTTGTACCAGCTCCAACTCGTTTTTGCAGTGAAATCTGCCGGAACTTCAAACCGGCCCTTGGAAGCCGACTGAGAAACCAGAGTAAAATTTCTCCTGCAACACGTTCCCTTTGTGCTAGATGAACGAACGTCTCTCCACATGCTCAGTTCTGAGAGATAATTGTGTGTGAAAGCCGTCCTTCACCTAGTTTTTTGGGAAAATAAAGTTTCTTTATTTTGCAAAATACACTCCATACATTTACATGGGGAAGTACTAGCTCAACTCGGTTTTACAGTGAAAAATGCAGGAACATTAAACCGGCACTAGGAAGCCGAATGAGAAAGCATAGTAAAAGTTTCTCCTGCAAACCGTTCCCTTTGTGCTAGATGAACGAACGTCTCTCCACATGCTCAGTTCTGAGAGATACGTGTGTGTGAAAGCCGTACTTCACCTAGCTTGTTGGGAAAACAAAGTTTCTTTTCAGTTACAAAATACACTCGATACATATATATGGGTTGGTCCTAGCTCCAACTCGGATTTACGGTGAAAACTACAAGAATATTAAACCGGCACTAGGAAGCCGACTGAAAAACCAGAGTAAATGTTTCTCCTGCAAACCGTTCCACTTGTGCTAGATGAACGAACGTCTCTCCACATGCTCAGTTCTGAGAGATACGTGTGTGTGAAAGCCGTCCTTCACATAGCCTGTTGGGAACACAAAGTTTGTTTTCAGTTGCAAATTACACTCAATATATATCTATGGGTAGCTACTAGCTCCAACTCGGTTTTACAGTGAAATCTGCAGGAATTTCAAACCGGCACTAGGAAACAGACTGAGAAACCAGAGAAAAAGTTACTCCTGCAAACCGTTCCATTTGTGCTAGATGAACGAACGGCTCTCCACAAGCTCATTTCTGAGAGATAATTGTGTGTGAAAGCCGTCGTTCAACTATCTTGTTTTGAAAACAAAGTTTCTTTTTAGTTGGAAACTTCATTCCATACATATATATGGGTTGGTACTAGCTCAAACTCGTTTTAAACAGTGAAAACTGCAGGAACTTCAAACCGGCACTAGGAAACAGACTGAGAATCCAGAGAAAAAGTTACTCCTGAAACCCGTTCCATTTGTGCTACATAAACGAAGGGCTCTCCACTTGCTCAGTTCTGAAAGATAAGTGTGTGTGAAAGCCGTCATTCACCCAGCTTGTTTTTGAACACAAAGTTTCTTTTCAGTTGCAAACAACCCTCCATACATATATATGGGGAGGTACTAGTTCCAACTCGCTTTTACACTGAAAACAGCAGGAACTTCATACTGGCACTAGGAAACAGACTGAGAATCCAGAGAAAGGGTTTCCCAAGCAAACCTTTCCATTTGTGCTAGATGAACGAACGTCCCTCCCCATGCTCATTTCTGAGAGATAATTGTGAGTGAATGCCGTCCTTCACCTAGCTTGTTGTGAACACAAAGTTTCTTTTCAGTTGCAAATTAAACCCCATACATATATATGTGTTTGTACTAGCTCCAACTGGTTTTTACAGTGAAATCTGCCGGAACTTCAAACCGGCCCTTGGAAGCCTACTGAGAAAGCAGAGTAAAAGTTTCTCCTGCAACACGTTCACATTGTGCTAGATGAACGAACGTCTCTCCACATGCTCATTACTGAGAGAAAAGTGTGTGTGAAAGCGTACTTCAACTAGCTTGTTGGGAACACAAAGGTTCTTTTCAGATGCAATTTACACTCCATATATATCTATGGGGAGGTACTAGCTCCAACTCGGTTTTACAGTGAAAACTGCAGGAACTTCCAACCTGCACTAGGAAATAGACTGAGAAAGCAGAGGAAAAGTTTCCCTGCAACCCGTTCCTTTGTGCTAGATGAACGAACGTCTCTCAACATGCTCAGTTCTGAGAGATAAGTGTGTGTGAAAGCCGTCATTCACCCAGCTTGTTTTTGAACACAAAGTTTCTTTTCAGTTGCAAAACACACTCCATACATTTATATGGGGAGGTACTAGTTCCAACTCGGTTTTACACTGAAAACTGCAGGAACTTCATACTGGCACTAGGAAACAAACTGAGAATCCAGAGAAAGAGTATCCCAAGCAAACCTTTCCATTTGTGCTAGATGAACGAAAGTCCATCCCCATGCTCAGTTCTGAGAGATAATTGTGTGTGAAAGCCTTCATTCACCAAGCTTGTTGGGAACACAAAGATTCTTTTCAGTTGCAATTTACACTCCAGACATATATATGGGTTGGTACTAGCTCCAACTCGTTTCTACAGTGAAAACTGCAGGAACATCCAACCTGCTCTAGGAAATAGACAGAGAAACCAGAGTAAAAGTTTCTCCTGCAACCCGTTCCATTTCTGCTAGATGAAAGAACCTCTCTCCACATGCTCAGTTCTGTGGGATAAGTGTGTGAGAGAGCCGTCATTCACCTAGCTTGTTGGGAAAACAAAGTTTCTTTCCAGTTGCAAATTAAACTCCATTTATATAAATGTGTTTGTACTAGCTCCAACTCGTTTTTACACTGAAAAGTGCCGGAACTTCAAACCGGCCCTTGGAAGCCGACTGAGAAACCAGAGTAAAAGTTTCTACTGAAACACGTTCCATTCGTGCTAGATGAACGAACGTCTCTCCACATGCTCATTTTTGAGAGATAAGTGTGTGTGAAAGCCGTCGTTCAACTAGCTTGTTGTGAACACAAAGTTTATTTCAGTTGCAAAATACACTCCATATATTTCTTTGGGGAGGTACTAGTTCAACTCAGTTTTACAGTGAAAACTGCAGGAACTTCATACTGGCACTAGGAAACAGACTTAGAAACCAGAAAAGAGTTTCTCCTGCAACCCGTTCCCTTTGTACTAGATGAATGAACGTCTCTCCA
The DNA here is from genome assembly GCF_009834535.1 of Camelus ferus. Lineage (NCBI taxonomy): Eukaryota > Metazoa > Chordata > Mammalia > Artiodactyla > Camelidae > Camelus > Camelus ferus. Next base: position 48,135 of record NC_045726.1, read on the forward strand.
CATGCTAAGTTCTGAGAGATACGTGTGTGTGAAAGCCGTCCTTCAACTAGCTTGTTGGGATCACAAAGTTTGTTTTCAGTTGCAAATTACACTCAATATATATCTATGGGGAGGTACTAGCTCCAACTCGGTTTTACAGTGAAAACTGCAGGAATTTCCAACCTGCACTAGGAAACAGACTGAGAAACCTGAGAAAAAGTTACTCCTGCAACCCGTTCCATTTTTGCTACATGAACGAACGGCTCTCCACTTGCTCAGTTCTGAGAGATAAGTGTGTGTGAAAGCCGTCATTCACCCAGCTTGTTTTTGAACACAAAGTTTCTTTTCAGTTGCAAACAACTCTCCATACATATATATGAGGATGTACTACTTCCAACTCGGTTTTACAATGAAAACTGCAGGAACTTCATACTGGCACTAGGAAACAGACTGAGAATTCAGAGAAAGGGTTTCCCAAGCAAACCTTTCCATTTGTGCTAGATGAACGAACGTCCCTCCCCATGCTCAGTTCTGAGAGATAAGTATGTGTGAATGCCGTCCTTCACCTAGCTTGTTGGGAACACAAAGTTTCTTTTCAGTTGCCAATTAAACTACATACATATATATGTGTTTGTACCAGCTCCAACTCGTTTTTGCAGTGAAATCTGCCGGAACTTCAAACCGGCCCTTGGAAGCCGACTGAGAAACCAGAGTAAAAATTTCTCCTGCAACACGTTCCCTTTGTGCTAGATGAACGAACGTCTCTCCACATGCTCAGTTCTGAGAGATAATTGTGTGTGAAAGCCGTCCTTCACCTAGTTTTTTGGGAAAATAAAGTTTCTTTATTTTGCAAAATACACTCCATACATTTACATGGGGAAGTACTAGCTCAACTCGGTTTTACAGTGAAAAATGCAGGAACATTAAACCGGCACTAGGAAGCCGAATGAGAAAACATAGTAAAAGTTTCTCCTGCAAACCGTTCCCTTTGTGCTAGATGAACGAACGTCTCTCCACATGCTCAGTTCTGAGAGATACGTGTGTGTGAAAGCCGTACTTCACCTAGCTTGTTGGGAAAACAAAGTTTCTTTTCAGTTACAAAATACACTCGATACATATATATGGGTTGGTCCTAGCTCCAACTCGGATTTACGGTGAAAACTACAAGAATATTAAACCGGCACTAGGAAGCCGACTGAAAAACCAGAGTAAATGTTTCTCCTGCAAACCGTTCCACTTGTGCTAGATGAACGAACGTCTCTCCACATGCTCAGTTCTGAGAGATACGTGTGTGTGAAAGCCGTCCTTCACATAGCCTGTTGGGAACACAAAGTTTGTTTTCAGTTGCAAATTACACTCAATATATATCTATGGGTAGCTACTAGCTCCAACTCGGTTTTACAGTGAAATCTGCAGGAATTTCAAACCGGCACTAGGAAACAGACTGAGAAACCAGAGAAAAAGTTACTCCTGCAAACCGTTCCATTTGTGCTAGATGAACGAACGGCTCTCCACAAGCTCATTTCTGAGAGATAATTGTGTGTGAAAGCCGTCGTTCAACTATCTTGTTTTGAAAACAAAGTTTCTTTTTAGTTGGAAACTTCATTCCATACATATATATGGGTTGGTACTAGCTCAAACTCGTTTAAACAGTGAAAACTGCAGGAACTTCAAACCGGCACTAGGAAACAGACTGAGAATCCAGAGAAAAAGTTACTCCTGAAACCCGTTCCATTTGTGCTACATAAACGAAGGGCTCTCCACTTGCTCAGTTCTGAAAGATAAGTGTGTGTGAAAGCCGTCATTCACCCAGCTTGTTTTTGAACACAAAGTTTCTTTTCAGTTGCAAACAACCCTCCATACATATATATGGGGAGGTACTAGTTTCCAACTCGCTTTTACACTGAAAACAGCAGGAACTTCATACTGGCACTAGGAAACAGACTGAGAATCCAGAGAAAGGGTTTCCCAAGCAAACCTTTCCATTTGTGCTAGATGAACGAACGTCCCTCCCCATGCTCATTTCTGAGAGATAATTGTGAGTGAATGCCGTCCTTCACCTAGCTTGTTGTGAACACAAAGTTTCTTTTCAGTTGCAAATTAAACCCCATACATATATATGTGTTTGTACTAGCTCCAACTGGTTTTTACAGTGAAATCTGCCGGAACTTCAAACCGGCCCTTGGAAGCCTACTGAGAAAGCAGAGTAAAAGTTTCTCCTGCAACACGTTCACATTGTGCTAGATGAACGAACGTCTCTCCACATGCTCATTACTGAGAGAAAATTGTGTGTGAAAGCGTACTTCAACTAGCTTGTTGGGAACACAAAGGTTCTTTTCAGATGCAATTTACACTCCATATATATCTATGGGGAGGTACTAGCTCCAACTCGGTTTTACAGTGAAAACTGCAGGAACTTCCAACCTGCACTAGGAAATAGACTGAGAAAGCAGAGGAAAAGTTTCCCTGCAACCCGTTCCTTTGTGCTAGATGAACGAACGTCTCTCAACATGCTCAGTTCTGAGAGATAAGTGTGTGTGAAAGCCGTCATTCACCCAGCTTGTTTTGAACACAAAGTTTCTTCTCAGTTGCAAACAACACTCCATACATTTATATGGGGAGGTACTAGTTCCAACTCGGTTTTACACTGAAAACTGCAGGAACTTCATACTGGCACTAGGAAACAAACTGAGAATCCAGAGAAAGAGTATCCCAAGCAAACCTTTCCATTTTTGCTAGATGAACGAAAGTCCATCCCCATGTTCAGTCCTGAGAGATAATTGTGTGTGAAAGCCTTCATTCACCAAGCTTGTTGGGAACACAAAGATTCTTTTCAGTTGCAATTTACACTCCAGACATATATATGGGTTGGTACTAGCTCCAACTCGTTTCTACAGTGAAAACTGCAGGAACATCCAACCTGCTCTAGGAAATAGACAGAGAAACCAGAGTAAAAGTTTCTCCTGCAACCCGTTCCATTTCTGCTAGATGAAAGAACCTCTCTCCACATGCTCAGTTCTGTGGGATAAGTGTGTGAGAGAGCCGTCATTCACCTAGCTTGTTGGGAACACAAAGTTTCTTTCCAGTTGCAAATTAAACTCGATTTATATATATGTGTTTGTACTAGCTCCAACTCGTTTTTACACTGAAAACTGCCGGAACTTCAAATCGGACCTTGGAAGCCGACTGAGAAACCAGAGTAAAAGTTTCTACTGAAACACGTTCCATTCGTGCTAGATGAACGAACGTCTCTCCACATGCTCATTTTTGAGAGATAAGTGTGTGTGAATGCGTACTTCAACTAGCTTGTTGGGAACACAAAGATCTTTTCAGTTGCAATCTACAATACATACATATATATGGTTGGTACTAGCTCCAACTCGGTTTTACAGTGAAAACTGCAGGAACATGAAACCGGCACTAGGAAGCAGACTGAGAAACCAGAGTAAAAGTTTCTCCTGCAACCCGTTCCCTTTGTGCTAGATGAATGAACGTCTCTCCACATGCTAAGTTCTGAGAGATAAGTGTGTGTGAAAGCCGTCGTTCACCTAGCTTGTTCTGAACACAAAGTTTATTTCAGTTGCAAAATACACTCCATATATTTCTTTGGGGAGGTACTAGTTCCAACTCAGTTTTACAGTGAAAACTGCAGGAACTTCATACTGGCACTAGGAAACAGACTTAGAAACCAGAAAAGAGTTTCTCCTGCAACCCGTTCCCTTTGTACTAGATGAACGAACGTCTCTCCACATGCTAAGTTCTGAGAGATACGTGTGTGTGAAAACCGTCCTTCAACTAGCTTGTTGGGATCACAAAGTTTGTTTTCAGTTGCAAATTACACTCAATATATATCTATGGGGAGGTACTAGCTCCAACTCGGTTTTACAGTGAAAACTGCAGGAACTTCCAACCTGCACTAGGAAACAGACTGAGAAACCTGAGAAAAAGTTACTCCTGCAACCCGTTCCATTTTGCTACATGAACGAACGGCTCTCCACTTGCTCAGTTCTGAGAGATAAGTGTGTGTGAAAGCCGTCATTCACCCAGCTTGTTTTTGAACACAAAGTTTCTTTTCAGTTGCAAACAACTCTCCATACATATATATGAGGATGTACTACTTCCAACTCGGTTTTACAATGAAAACTGCAGGAACTTCATACTGGCACTAGGAAACAGACTGAGAATTCAGAGAAAGGGTTTCCCAAGCAAACCTTTCCATTTGTGCTAGATGAACGAACGTCCCTCCCCATGCTCAGTTCTGAGAGATAAGTATGTGTGAATGCCGTCCTTCACCTAGCTTGTTGGGAACACAAAGTTTCTTTTCAGTTGCCAATTAAACTACATACATATATATGTGTTTGTACCAGCTCCAACTCGTTTTTGCAGTGAAATCTGCCGGAACTTCAAACCGGCCCTTGGAAGCCGACTGAGAAACCAGAGTAAAAATTTCTCCTGCAACACGTTCCCTTTGTGCTAGATGAACGAACGTCTCTCCACATGCTCAGTTCTGAGAGATAATTGTGTGTGAAAGCCGTCCTTCACCTAGTTTTTTGGGAAAATAAAGTTTCTTTATTTTGCAAAATACACTCCATACATTTACATGGGGAAGTACTAGCTCAACTCGGTTTTACAGTGAAAAATGCAGGAACATTAAACCGGCACTAGGAAGCCGAATGAGAAAACATAGTAAAAGTTTCTCCTGCAAACCGTTCCCTTTGTGCTAGATGAACGAACGTCTCTCCACATGCTCAGTTCTGAGAGATACGTGTGTGTGAAAGCCGTACTTCACCTAGCTTGTTGGGAAAACAAAGTTTCTTTTCAGTTACAAAATACACTCGATACATATATATGGGTTGGTCCTAGCTCCAACTCGGATTTACGGTGAAAACTACAAGAATATTAAACCGGCACTAGGAAGCCGACTGAAAAACCAGAGTAAATGTTTCTCCTGCAAACCGTTCCACTTGTGCTAGATGAACGAACGTCTCTCCACATGCTCAGTTCTGAGAGATACGTGTGTGTGAAAGCCGTCCTTCACATAGCCTGTTGGGAACACAAAGTTTGTTTTCAGTTGCAAATTACACTCAATATATATCTATGGGTAGCTACTAGCTCCAACTCGGTTTTACAGTGAAATCTGCAGGAATTTCAAACCGGCACTAGGAAACAGACTGAGAAACCAGAGAAAAAGTTACTCCTGCAAACAGTTCCATTTGTGCTAGATGAACGAACGGCTCTCCACAAGCTCATTTCTGAGAGATAATTGTGTGTGAAAGCCGTCGTTCAACTATCTTGTTTTGAAAACAAAGTTTCTTTTTAGTTGGAAACTTCATTCCATACATATATATGGGTTGGTACTAGCTCAAACTCGTTTAAACAGTGAAAACTGCAGGAACTTCAAACCGGCACTAGGAAACAGACTGAGAATCCAGAGAAAAAGTTACTCCTGAAACCCGTTCCATTTGTGCTACATAAACGAAGGGCTCTCCACTTGCTCAGTTCTGAAAGATAAGTGTGTGTGAAAGCCGTCATTCACCCAGCTTGTTTTTGAACACAAAGTTTCTTTTCAGTTGCAAACAACCCTCCATACATATATATGGGGAGGTACTAGTTCCAACTCGCTTTTACACTGAAAACAGCAGGAACTTCATACTGGCACTAGGAAACAGACTGAGAATCCAGAGAAAGGGTTTCCCAAGCAAACCTTTCCATTTGTGCTAGATGAACGAACGTCCTTCCCCATGCTCATTTCTGAGAGATAATTGTGAGTGAATGCCGTCCTTCACCTAGCTTGTTGTGAACACAAAGTTTCTTTCAGTTGCAAATTAAACCCCATACATATATATGTGTTTGTACTAGCTCCAACTGGTTTTTACAGTGAAATCTGCCGGAACTTCAAACCGGCCCTTGGAAGCCTACTGAGAAAGCAGAGTAAAAGTTTCTCCTGCAACACGTTCACATTGTGCTAGATGAACGAACGTCTCTCCACATGCTCATTACTGAGAGAAAATTGTGTGTGAAAGCGTACTTCAACTAGCTTGTTGGGAACACAAAGGTTCTTTTCAGATGCAATTTACACTCCATATATATCTATGGGGAGGTACTAGCTCCAACTCGGTTTTACAGTGAAAACTGCAGGAACTTCCAACCTGCACTAGGAAATAGACTGAGAAAGCAGAGGAAAAGTTTCCCTGCAACCCGTTCCTTTGTGCTAGATGAACGAACGTCTCTCAACATGCTCAGTTCTGAGAGATAAGTGTGTGTGAAAGCCGTCATTCACCCAGCTTGTTTTTGAACACAAAGTTTCTTCTCAGTTGCAAACAACACTCCATACATTTATATGGGGAGGTACTAGTTCCAACTCGGTTTTACACTGAAAACTGCAGGAACTTCATACTGGCACTAGGAAACAAACTGAGAATCCAGAGAAAGAGTATCCCAAGCAAACCTTTCCATTTTTGCTAGATGAACGAAAGTCCATCCCCATGTTCAGTCCTGAGAGATAATTGTGTGTGAAAGCCTTCATTCACCAAGCTTGTTGGGAACACAAAGATTCTTTTCAGTTGCAATTTACACTCCAGACATATATATGGGTTGGTACTAGCTCCAACTCGTTTCTACAGTGAAAACTGCAGGAACATCCAACCTGCTCTAGGAAATAGACAGAGAAACCAGAGTAAAAGTTTCTCCTGCAACCCGTTCCATTTCTGCTAGATGAAAGAACCTCTCTCCACATGCTCAGTTCTGTGGGATAAGTGTGTGAGAGAGCCGTCATTCACCTAGCTTGTTGGGAACACAAAGTTTCTTTCCAGTTGCAAATTAAACTCGATTTATATATATGTGTTTGTACTAGCTCCAACTCGTTTTTACACTGAAAACTGCCGGAACTTCAAATCGGACCTTGGAAGCCGACTGAGAAACCAGAGTAAAAGTTTCTACTGAAACACGTTCCATTCGTGCTAGATGAACGAACGTCTCTCCACATGCTCATTTTTGAGAGATAAGTGTGTGTGAATGCGTACTTCAACTAGCTTGTTGGGAACACAAAGATCTTTTCAGTTGCAATCTACAATACATACATATATATGGTTGGTACTAGCTCCAACTCGGTTTTACAGTGAAAACTGCAGGAACATGAAACCGGCACTAGGAAGCAGACTGAGAAACCAGAGTAAAAGTTTCTCCTGCAACCCGTTCCCTTTGTGCTAGATGAATGAACGTCTCTCCACATGCTAAGTTCTGAGAGATAAGTGTGTGTGAAAGCCGTCGTTCACCTAGCTTGTTCTGAACACAAAGTTTATTTCAGTTGCAAAATACACTCCATATATTTCTTTGGGGAGGTACTAGTTCCAACTCAGTTTTACAGTGAAAACTGCAGGAACTTCATACTGGCACTAGGAAACAGACTTAGAAACCAGAAAAGAGTTTCTCCTGCAACCCATTCCCTTTGTACTAGATGAATGAACGTCTATCCACATGCTAAGTTCTGAGAGATACGTGTGTGTGAAAGCCGTCCTTCAACTAGCTTGTTGGGATCACAAAGTTTGTTTTCAGTTGCAAATTACACTCAATATATATCTATGGGGAGGTACTAGCTCCAACTCGGTTTTACAGTGAAAACTGCAGGAACTTCCAACCTGCACTAGGAAACAGACTGAGAAACCTGAGAAAAAGTTACTCCTGCAACCCGTTCCATTTTTGCTACATGAACGAACGGCTCTCCACTTGCTCAGTTCTGAGAGATAAGTGTGTGTGAAAGCCGTCATTCACCCAGCTTGTTTTTGAACACAAAGTTTCTTTTCAGTTGCAAACAACTCTCCATACATATATATGAGGATGTACTACTTCCAACTCGGTTTTACAATGAAAACTGCAGGAACTTCATACTGGCACTAGGAAACAGACTGAGAATTCAGAGAAAGGGTTTCCCAAGCAAACCTTTCCATTTGTGCTAGATGAACGAACGTCCCTCCCCATGCTCAGTTCTGAGAGATAAGTATGTGTGAATGCCGTCCTTCACCTAGCTTGTTGGGAACACAAAGTTTCTTTTCAGTTGCCAATTAAACTACATACATATATATGTGTTTGTACCAGCTCCAACTCGTTTTTGCAGTGAAATCTGCCGGAACTTCAAACCGGCCCTTGGAAGCCGACTGAGAAACCAGAGTAAAAATTTCTCCTGCAACACGTTCCCTTTGTGCTAGATGAACGAACGTCTCTCCACATGCTCAGTTCTGAGAGATAATTGTGTGTGAAAGCCGTCCTTCACCTAGTTTTTTGGGAAAATAAAGTTTCTTTATTTTGCAAAATACACTCCATACATTTACATGGGGAAGTACTAGCTCAACTCGGTTTTACAGTGAAAAATGCAGGAACATTAAACCGGCACTAGGAAGCCGAATGAGAAAACATAGTAAAAGTTTCTCCTGCAAACCGTTCCCTTTGTGCTAGATGAACGAACGTCTCTCCACATGCTCAGTTCTGAGAGATACGTGTGTGTGAAAGCCGTACTTCACCTAGCTTGTTGGGAAAACAAAGTTTCTTTTCAGTTACAAAATACACTCGATACATATATATGGGTTGGTCCTAGCTCCAACTCGGATTTACGGTGAAAACTACAAGAATATTAAACCGGCACTAGGAAGCCGACTGAAAAACCAGAGTAAATGTTTCTCCTGCAAACCGTTCCACTTGTGCTAGATGAACGAACGTCTCTCCACATGCTCAGTTCTGAGAGATACGTGTGTGTGAAAGCCGTCCTTCACATAGCCTGTTGGGAACACAAAGTTTGTTTTCAGTTGCAAATTACACTCAATATATATCTATGGGTAGCTACTAGCTCCAACTCGGTTTTACAGTGAAATCTGCAGGAATTTCAAACCGGGCACTAGGAAACAGACTGAGAAACCAGAGAAAAAGTTACTCCTGCAAACAGTTCCATTTGTGCTAGATGAACGAACGGCTCTCCACAAGCTCATTTCTGAGAGATAATTGTGTGTGAAAGCCGTCGTTCAACTATCTTGTTTTGAAAACAAAGTTTCTTTTTAGTTGGAAACTTCATTCCATACATATATATGGGTTGGTACTAGCTCAAACTCGTTTAAACAGTGAAAACTGCAGGAACTTCAAACCGGCACTAGGAAACAGACTGAGAATCCAGAGAAAAAGTTACTCCTGAAACCCGTTCCATTTGTGCTACATAAACGAAGGGCTCTCCACTTGCTCAGTTCTGAAAGATAAGTGTGTGTGAAAGCCGTCATTCACCCAGCTTGTTTTTGAACACAAAGTTTCTTTTCAGTTGCAAACAACCCTCCATACATATATATGGGGAGGTACTAGTTCCAACTCGCTTTTACACTGAAAACAGCAGGAACTTCATACTGGCACTAGGAAACAGACTGAGAATCCAGAGAAAGGGTTTCCCAAGCAAACCTTTCCATTTGTGCTAGATGAACGAACGTCCCTCCCCATGCTCATTTCTGAGAGATAATTGTGAGTGAATGCCGTCCTTCACCTAGCTTGTTGTGAACACAAAGTTTCTTTTCAGTTGCAAATTAAACCCCATACATATATATGTGTTTGTACTAGCTCCAACTGGTTTTTACAGTGAAATCTGCCGGAACTTCAAACCGGCCCTTGGAAGCCTACTGAGAAAGCAGAGTAAAAGTTTCTCCTGCAACACGTTCACATTGTGCTAGATGAACGAACGTCTCTCCACATGCTCATTACTGAGAGAAAATTGTGTGTGAAAGCGTACTTCAACTAGCTTGTTGGGAACACAAAGGTTCTTTTCAGATGCAATTTACACTCCATATATATCTATGGGGAGGTACTAGCTCCAACTCGGTTTTACAGTGAAAACTGCAGGAACTTCCAACCTGCACTAGGAAATAGACTGAGAAAGCAGAGGAAAAGTTTCCCTGCAACCCGTTCCTTTGTGCTAGATGAACGAACGTCTCTCAACATGCTCAGTTCTGAGAGATAAGTGTGTGTGAAAGCCGTCATTCACCCAGCTTGTTTTTGAACACAAAGTTTCTTCTCAGTTGCAAACAACACTCCATACATTTATATGGGGAGGTACTAGTTCCAACTCGGTTTTACACTGAAAACTGCAGGAACTTCATACTGGCACTAGGAAACAAACTGAGAATCCAGAGAAAGAGTATCCCAAGCAAACCTTTCCATTTTTGCTAGATGAACGAAAGTCCATCCCCATGTTCAGTCCTGAGAGATAATTGTGTGTGAAAGCCTTCATTCACCAAGCTTGTTGGGAACACAAAGATTCTTTTCAGTTGCAATTTACACTCCAGACATATATATGGGTTGGTACTAGCTCCAACTCGTTTCTACAGTGAAAACTGCAGGAACATCCAACCTGCTCTAGGAAATAGACAGAGAAACCAGAGTAAAAGTTTCTCCTGCAACCCGTTCCATTCTGCTAGATGAAAGAACCTCTCTCCACATGCTCAGTTCTGTGGGATAAGTGTGTGAGAGAGCCGTCATTCACCTAGCTTGTTGGGAACACAAAGTTTCTTTCCAGTTGCAAATTAAACTCGATTTATATATATGTGTTTGTACTAGCTCCAACTCGTTTTTACACTGAAAACTGCCGGAACTTCAAATCGGACCTTGGAAGCCGACTGAGAAACCAGAGTAAAAGTTTCTACTGAAACACGTTCCATTCGTGCTAGATGAACGAACGTCTCTCCACATGCTCATTTTTGAGAGATAAGTGTGTGTGAATGCGTACTTCAACTAGCTTGTTGGGAACACAAAGATCTTTTCAGTTGCAATCTACAATACATACATATATATGGTTGGTACTAGCTCCAACTCGGTTTTACAGTGAAAACTGCAGGAACATGAAACCGGCACTAGGAAGCAGACTGAGAAACCAGAGTAAAAGTTTCTCCTGCAACCCGTTCCCTTTGTGCTAGATGAATGAACGTCTCTCCACATGCTAAGTTCTGAGAGATAAGTGTGTGTGAAAGCCGTCGTTCACCTAGCTTGTTCTGAACACAAAGTTTATTTCAGTTGCAAAATACACTCCATATATTTCTTTGGGGAGGTACTAGTTCCAACTCAGTTTTACAGTGAAAACTGCAGGAACTTCATACTGGCACTAGGAAACAGACTTAGAAACCAGAAAAGAGTTTCTCCTGCAACCCGTTCCCTTTGTACTAGATGAACGAACGTCTCTCCACATGCTAAGTTCTGAGAGATACGTGTGTGTGAAAACCGTCCTTCAACTAGCTTGTTGGGATCACAAAGTTTGTTTTCAGTTGCAAATTACACTCAATATATATCTATGGGGAGGTACTAGCTCCAACTCGGTTTTACAGTGAAAACTGCAGGAACTTCCAACCTGCACTAGGAAACAGACTGAGAAACCTGAGAAAAAGTTACTCCTGCAACCCGTTCCATTTTTGCTACATGAACGAACGGCTCTCCACTTGCTCAGTTCTGAGAGATAAGTGTGTGTGAAAGCCGTCATTCACCCAGCTTGTTTTTGAACACAAAGTTTCATTTCAGTTGCAAACAACTCTCCATACATATATATGAGGATGTACTACTTCCAACTCGGTTTTACAATGAAAACTGCAGGAACTTCATACTGGCACTAGGAAACAGACTGAGAATTCAGAGAAAGGGTTTCCCAAGCAAACCTTTCCATTTGTGCTAGATGAACGAACGTCCCTCCCCATGCTCAGTTCTGAGAGATAAGTATGTGTGAATGCCGTCCTTCACCTAGCTTGTTGGGAACACAAAGTTTCTTTTCAGTTGCCAATTAAACTACATACATATATATGTGTTTGTACCAGCTCCAACTCGTTTTTGCAGTGAAATCTGCCGGAACTTCAAACCGGCCCTTGGAAGCCGACTGAGAAACCAGAGTAAAAATTTCTCCTGCAACACGTTCCCTTTGTGCTAGATGAACGAACGTCTCTCCACATGCTCAGTTCTGAGAGATAATTGTGTGTGAAAGCCGTCCTTCACCTAGTTTTTTGGGAAAATAAAGTTTCTTTATTTTGCAAAATACACTCCATACATTTACATGGGGAAGTACTAGCTCAACTCGGTTTTACAGTGAAAAATGCAGGAACATTAAACCGGCACTAGGAAGCCGAATGAGAAAACATAGTAAAAGTTTCTCCTGCAAACCGTTCCCTTTGTGCTAGATGAACGAACGTCTCTCCACATGCTCAGTTCTGAGAGATACGTGTGTGTGAAAGCCGTACTTCACCTAGCTTGTTGGGAAAACAAAGTTTCTTTTCAGTTACAAAATACACTCGATTCATATATATGGGTTGGTCCTCGCTCCAACTCGGATTTACGGTGAAAACTACAAGAATATTAAACCGGCACTAGGAAGCCGACTGAAAAACCAGAGTAAATGTTTCTCCTGCAAACCGTTCCACTTGTGCTAGATGAACGAACGTCTCTCCACATGCTCAGTTCTGAGAGATACGTGTGTGTGAAAGCCGTCCTTCACATAGCCTGTTGGGAACACAAAGTTTGTTTTCAGTTGCAAATTACACTCAATATATATCTATGGGGAGTTACTAGCTCCAACTCGGTTTTACAGTGAAACTGCAGGAACTTCAAACCGGCACTAGGAAACAGACTGAGAAACCTGAGAAAAAGTTACTCCTGCAACCCGTTCCATTTTTGCTACATGAACGAACGGCTCTCCACTTGCTCAGTTCTGAGAGATAAGTGTGTGTGAAAGCCGTCATTCACCCAGCTTGTGTTTGAACACAAAGTTTCTTTTCAGTTGCAAACAACTCTCCATACATATATAAGAGGATGTACTACTTCCAACACGGTTTTACATTGAAAACTGCAGGAACTTCATACTGGCACTAGGAAACAGACTGAGAATTCAGAGAAAGGGTTTCCCAAGCAAACCTTTCCATTTGTGCTAGATGAACGAACGTCCCTCCCCATGCTCAGTTCTGAGAGATAAGTATGTGTGAATGCCGTCCTTCACCTAGCTTGTTGGGAACACAAAGTTTCTTTTCAGTTGCCAATTAAACTACATACATATATATGTATTTGTACCAGCTCCAACTCGTTTTTGCAGTGAAATCTGTCGGAACTTCAAACCGGCCCTTGGAAGCCGACTGAGAAACCAGAGTAAAAATTATTCCTGCAACACGTTCCCTTTGTGCTAGATGAACGAACGTCTCTCCACATGCTCAGTACTGAGAGAAAGTGTGTGTGAAAGCATACTTAAACTAGCTTGTTGGGAACACAAAGGTTCTTTTCGGTTGCAATTTACCCTCCATATATATCTATGGGTAGGTACTAGCTCCAACTCTGTTTTACAGTGAAAACTGCAGGAACTTCACTCCGGCACTAGGAAACAGACTGAGAAACCAGAGTAAAAGTTTCTCCTGCAACCCGTTCCCTTTGTGCTAGATGAACGAACATCAATCCACATGCTCAGTTCTGAGAGATAAGTGTATGTGAATGCCGAACTTCACCTAGCTTGTTGGGAACACAAAGTTTCTTTTCAGTTGCAAACAACAATACATAGATATATATGGGTTGGTACTATCTCCAACTCGGTTTTACAGTGAAAAATGCAGGAACATGAAACCGGCACTAGGAAGCCGACTGAGAAACCAGAGTAAAATTTTCTCCTGCAACCCGTTCCCTTTGTGCTAGATGAACGAACCTCTCTCCCACATGGTCAGTTCTGAGAGATAAGTGTGTGTGAAAGCCGTCCTTCACCTAGCTTGTTGGGAACACATAGTTTCTTTTCAGTTGCAAATTACACTCCATATATTTCTATGGGGTGGTACTAGTTCCAACTCGGTTTTACAGTGAAAACTGCAGGAACTTCATACTGGCACTAGGAAACAGACTTAGAAACCAGAAAAAGTGTTTCTCTTACAACCCTTTCCGTTTGTGCTGGATGAACGAACGTCCCTCCACATGCTAAGTTCTGAGAGATAAGTGTGTGTGAAAGCCGTCGTTCACCTAGCTTGTTGGGAACAGAAACTTTCTTATCATTTGCCAACTACACTCCATACGTATATATTTGGAGGTATTAGCTCCTACTCAGTTTTACAGTGAAAATTGCAGGAACATCAAACGGGCACTAGAAAGCCGACTGAGAAACCAGAGTAAAAGTTTCCCCGGCAAACTTTTCCCTTTGTGCTAGATGAACGAACGTCTATCAACATGCTCAGTTCTGAGAGATAAGTGTGTGTGAAAGCCGCCTTCACCTATCTTGTTGGAAACACAAAGTTCTTTTCCATTGCAAATTAAACTCCATATATACCTATGGGGATGGTACAAGCTAAAACTCTGTTTACAGTGAAAACCTGCCAGAACTTCAACCGTCCCTTGGAAACCGACTGAGAAACCAGAGTAAAAGTTTCCCCTGCAACCCGTTCCCTTGTGCTAGATGAACGAAAGTCTCTCCACATGCTCAGTTGTGAGAGATAAGTGTGGTGTGAAAGCCGACCTTCACCTAACTTGTTGGGAACACAAAGTTTCTTTTCAGTTGCAATTTACACTCCAGACATATATATGGGTTGGTACTAGCTCCAATTTCTACAGTGAAACTGCAGGAACATCCAACCTGCTCTAGGAAATAGACAGAGAAACCAGAGTAAAAGTTCTCCTGCAAACCGTTCCATTTCTGCTAGATGAACGAACCTCTCTTCACATGCTCAGTTCTGTGGGATAAGTGTGTGAGAAAGCCGTCATTCAACTAGATTGTTGGGAACACAAAGTTTCTTTCCAGTTGCAAATTAAACTCCATTTATATATGTGTTTGTACTAGCTCCCAACTCGTTTTTACAGTGAAAAGTGCCGGAATTTCAACCGGCCCTTGGAAGCCGACTGAGAAACCAGAGTAAAGTTTCTACTGAAAACACGTTCCATTCTGCTAGATGAACGAACGTCTCTCCACATGCTCATTTTTGAGAGATAAGTGTGTTTGAAAGCGTACTTCAACTAGCTTGTTAGGAACAAAGATCTATTCTGTTGCAATTTACAATACATACATATAGGTTGGTACTAGCTCCAAATCGGTTTTACAGTGAAAACTGCAGGAACATGAAACCGGCACTAGGAAGCAGACTGAGAAACCAGAGTAAAAGTTTCTCCTGCAAACCGTTCCCTTTGTGCTAGATGAACGAACGTCTCTAGATATGCTCAGTTCTGAGAGATAAGTGTGTGTGTAAGCCGTCCTTCACCTAGTTTTTTGGGAAATAAGGTTTCTTTATTTTGCAAAATACACTCCATACATTTATATGGGGAAGTTCTAGCTCAACTCGGTTTTACAGTGAAAAATGCAGGAACATCAAACCGGCACTAGGAAGCCGACTGAGAAACCAGAGTAAAAGTTTCCCCTGCAACCCGTTCCCTTGTGCTAGATGAACGAACGTCTCCCCACATGCTCAGTTCTGAGAGATAGTGTGTGTGAAAGCAGTAACTTCACCTAGCTTGTTGGGAACACAAAGTTTCTTTCAGTTGCAAACTATATTCCATACATATATATGCGTTGGTATAAGCTCCACAACGGTTTTTAGTGAAAAATGCAGGAACATAAACCGGCACTAGGAAGCCGAATGAAAAAACATAGTAAAAGTTTCCCCTGCAAACCGTTCCCTTTGTGCTAGATGAACGAACGTCTCTCCACATGCTCAGTTCTGAGAGATAAGTGTGTGTTAAAGCCGTCCTTCAGCTAGCTTGTGGAACACAAAGTTTCTTTTCAATTGCAAACAAATTACAATCCTTACATGTATATGGGGAAGTACTAGCTCCAACTAGTTTTACAGTGAAAACTGCAGGAACTTCACTCCGGCACTAGGAAACAAACTGAGAAACTAGAGTAAAAGTTTCTCCTGAACCCGTTCACTTTGTGCTAGATGAACGAACATCAATCCACATGCTATTTTCTGAGAGATAAGTGTGTGTGAATGCCGTCCTTCACCAAGCTTGTTGGGAACACAAAGTTTCTTTTCCGTTGCAAACTACAATCCATACATATATACGGGTTTGTACTAGTTCCAACTCGATTTTACAGTGAAAAATGCAGGAACATCCAACCGGGACGAGGATGCGACTGAGAAACTAGAGTAAAAGTTTCTCCTGCAACCCGTTCCTTTGTGCTAGATGACGAACGTCTCTCCACATGCTCAGTTCGAGAGATAAGTGTGTGTGAAAGTCGTCCTTCAGCTAGCTTGTTGTGAACACAAAGTTTATTTCAGTGCAAAATACACTCCATATATTTCTTTGGGGAGGTACTAGTTCCAACTCAGTTTTACAGTGAAAACTGCAGGAATTCATACTGGCACTAGGAAACAGACTTAGAAACCAGAAAAAGTTTTCTCCTGAACCCGTTCCCTTTGTACTAGATGAACGAACGTCTCTCCACATGCTAAGTTCTGAGAGATACGTGTGTGTGAAAGCCGTCCTTCAATAGCTTGTTGGGATCACAAAGTTTGTTTTCAGTTGCAAATTACACTCAATATATATCTATGGGGAGGTGGGGTACTAGCTCCAACTCGGTTTACAGTGAAAACTGCAGGAACTTCAAACCGGCACTAGGAAACAGATGAGAAACCAGAGAAAAAGTTACTCCTGCAAACCGTTCCAGTGTGCTAAATGAACGAACGGCTCTCCACAAGCTCATTTCTGAGAGATAATTGTGTGTGAAAGCAGTCGTTCAACAATCTTGTTTTGAAAACAAAGTTTTTTTTAGTTGGAAACTTCATTCCATACATATATATGGGTGGTACTAGCTCAAACTCGTTTAAAACAGTGAAAACTGCAGGAACTTCAAACCGGCACTAGGAAACAGACTGAGAATCCAGAGAAAAAGTTCCTCCTGAAACCCGTTTCATTTGTGCTACATAAACGAAGGGCTCTCCACTTGCTCAGTTCTGAAAGATAAGTGTGTGTGAAAGCCGTCATTCACCCAGCTTGTTTTTTGAACACAAAGTTCTTTTCAGTTGCAAACAACCCTCCATACATATATAGGGAGGTACTAGTTCCAACTCGCTTTTACACTGAAAACAGCAGGAACTTCATACTGGCACTAGGAAACAGACTGAGAATCCAGAGAAAGGGTTTCCCAAGCAAACCTTCATTTGTGCTAGATGAACGAACGTCCCTCCCCATGCTATTTTCTGAGAGATAAGTGTGTGTGAATGCCGTCCTTCACCAAGCTTGTTGGGAAACAAAGTTTCTTTTCCGTTGCAAACTACAATCCATACATATATACGGGTTGTTACTAGTTCCAACTCGATTTACAGTGAAAACTGCAGGAACATCCAACCGGGACTAGGATGCCGACTGAAGAAACTAGAGTAAAAGTTTCTCCTGCAACCGTTCCTTTGTGCTAGATGAACGAACGTCTCTCCACATGCTCAGTTCTGAGAGATAAGTGTGTGTGAAAGTCGTCCTTCAGCTAGCTTGTTGTGAACACCAAAGTTTATTTCAGTTGCAAAATACACTCCATATATTTCTTGGGGAGGTGGTACTAGTTCCAACTCAGTTTTACAGTGAAAACTGCAGGAACTTCATACTGGCACTAGGAAACAGACTTAGAAACCAGAAAGTGTTTCTCCTGCAACCGTTCCCTTTGTACTAGATGAACGAACGTCTCTCCACATGCTAAGTTCTGAGAGATACGTGTGTGGAAAGCCGTCCTTCAACTAGCTTGTTGGGATCACAAAGTTTGTTTCAGTTGCAAATTACACTCAATATATATCTATGGGGACGGGGAGGTACTAGTCCAACTCGGTTTACAGTGAAAACTGCAGGAACTTCAAACCGGCATAGGAAACAGACTGAGAAACCAGAGAAAAAGTTACTCCTGCAAAACCGTTCCATTTGTGCTAGATGAACGAAACGGCTCTCCACAAGCTCATTTCTGAGAGATAATTGTGTGTGAAAGCCGTCGTTCAACAATCTTGTTTGAAAACAAAGTTCTTTTTAGTTGGAAACTTCATTCCATACAATATATGGGTTGGTACTAGCTCAAACTCGTTTAACAGTGAAAACTGCAGGAACTTCAAACCGGCACTAGGAAACAGACTGAGAATCCAGAGAAAAAGTTCCTCCTGAAACCCTTTCATTGTGCTACATAAACGAAGGGCTCTCCACTTGCTCAGTTCTGAAAGATAAGTGTGTGTAAAGCCGTCATTCACCCAGCTTGTTTTTGAAACACAAAGTTTCTTTTCAGTTGCAAACAACCCTCCATACATATATATGGGAGGTACTATGTCCAACTCGCTTTTACACTGAAAAACAGCAGGAAACTTCTACTGGCACTAGGAAACAGACTAGAATCCAGAGAAAGGGTTTTCCCAAGCAAACCTTTCATTTGCTAGATGAACGAACGTCCCTCCCCATGCTATTTTCTGAGAGAAATTGTGTGTGTATGCCGTCCTTCACTAGCTTGTTGTGAACAAAAAGTTTCTTTTCAGTTGCCAATTAAACTCCATACATATATGTGTTTGTACTAGCTCCAACTGGTTTTACAGTGAAATCTGCCGGAACTTCAAACCGGCCCTTGGAAGCCTACTGAGAAAAGCAGAGTAAAAGTTTCTCCTGCAACGTTCAATTTGTGCTGTGAACGAACGTTTTTCCACATGCTCAGTATGAGAGAAACGTGTGTGAAAGCGTTCAACTAGCTTGTTGGGAAAGAAAGGTTCTTTTCAGTTGCAATTTACCTCCATATATATCTACGGGGAGGTACTAGCTCCAACTCGTTTTTACAGTGAAAACTGCAGGAACTTCCAACCTGCACTAGGATATAGAATGAAAAGCAGAGGAAAGTTCTCCCTGCAACCCGTTCCCTTTGTGCAAGATGAACGAACGCCTCTCCACATGCTCAGTTCTGAGAGATAAGTGTGTGTGAAAGCCGTCGTTCACCTAGCTTGTTGTGAAACACAAAGTTATTTCAGGTGCATTAATACACTCCATATATTTCTTTGGGGAGGGTGACTAGTTCAACTCAGTTTACAGTGAAAACTGCAGGAACTTCATAAATGGCACTAGGAAACAGACTTAGAAACCGAGAAAAGGTTTCTCCGCAAACCGTTCCCTTTGTATAGATGAATGAACGTCTCTCCAATGCTAAGTTCTGAGAGATACGTGTGTGTGAAAGCCGTCCTTCAACTAGCTTGTTGGGATCACAAAGTTGTTTCAGTTGCAAATTACACTCAATATATATCTATGGGGGGGTTACTAGCTCCAACTCGGTTTTACAGTGAAAAACTGCAGGAAACTTCAAACCGGC
>NC_045726.1:67480-116390 GCF_009834535.1 Camelus ferus
CGTTCATGTAGCACAAAGGGAACGGGTTGCATGAGAAACTTTTTCTCTGGTTCTCACTCTGTTCCTAGGGCCGGTGTGTAGTTCCTGCTGTTTTCACTGTAAATCGAGTTGAGCTAGTTCTTCCCCATATATATGTATGGAGTGGAGTTTGCAACTGAAATGAATCTTTGTGTTCCCAACAAGCTACGGAAGGACGCCTTTCAAACACACATATCTCTCAGAAATAATCATGTGGATAGACTTTTGTTCATCTAGCCCAAATGAACGGTTTGCAGGAGAAACATTTACTCCGGTTTATCAGTCTGTTTCCTAGTTCCGGTTGAAGTTCCTGCAGTTTTCACTGTAAAAATGTGTGGAGCTATACTCCCCAATGTATATATGTGGAGTGGAGTTTGCCATGAAAAGAAACTTTGTGTTCCAAAAGCTAGGTGAAGGACAGCTTACCACACACTTATCTCTCAGAACTGCATGTGGAGAGACTATCGTTCATCTAGCAACAAGGGAACGGGTTGTAGGAGAAACTTTTATTCTGGGTTCACAGTGTGTTCCTAGTGCCGGTTTGAAGTTCCTGCAGTTTTCACGGTAAAAACGAGTTGGAGCTTGAACCTCCCCCTATATGTATGGATGGAGATTGCAACTGAAATAAAACATTGTGTTCCCAACAAGATATGTGAAGACGGCTTTCACACACATATCTCTCAGAACTGAGCATGTGGAGAGACGTTCGTTCATCTAGCACCAAGGGAACGATTGCAGGAGAAAACTTTTTCTGATTTCTCAGTCTGTTCCTAGTGCCGGATCGAATTTCCTGCAGTTTTCACTGTAAAACCGAGTTGGAGCTAGTACCTCCCCATATATATGTATGGAGTGTAATTTGCTCCAGATAGAAAACTTTGTGTTCCCAAAAATCTAGGTGAAGGACAGCTTTCACACACACTTATCTCTCAGAACTGAGCATGTGGAGAGACGTCGTTTTTATCTAGCACAAGGGAACGTGTTGCAGGGAAACTTTTATTCTGGATTCTCAGTCTGTTTAATAGTGCCGGTTTGAAGTTACTGCAGTTTCACTGTAAAACCGAGTTGGAACTTGTACACCCCCAAATATATGTATGGGAATGGAGTTTGCAACTGAAATGAAACTTTGTGTTCCCAAAAGCTATGTGAAAGACGGCTTTAACATCCAATTATCTTTCAGATCTGAGAATGTGGAGAGACTTTCGTTCATCTAGCACCAAGGGAACGGTTGCAGGAGAAAACATTTACTGTGGTTTATCAGTCTGTTCCCTATTGCCGTTTTGAAGTTCCTGCAGTTTTCACTGTAAAACGAGTTGGAGCTATTACCTCCCCATATATATATGAATGGAGTTTGCCACTGAAAAGATACTATGTGTTCCCAACAAGCTAGGTGAAGGACGGCATTCACACACAATTATCTCTCAGAATTGAGCATGTAGAGAGACGTTCTTTCATCTAGCATCAGGGAATGGCTTGCAGGGGAAACTTTTACTCGGGTTCACAGCGTGTTCCTAGTGCCGGTTTGTAGTTCCTGCAGTTTTAACTGTAAAACCGAGTGAGCTAGAACCTCCCCTATATGTATGGATTGGAGTTTGCAACTGAAATAAACATTGTGTTCCCAACAAGCTAGGTGAAGGACGGCTTTCACACACACTTATCTCTCAGATCTGAGCATGTTGAGAGACTTTCGTTCATCTAGCACAAATGGAACGGGTTGCAGGAGAAATTATACTCTGGTCTCTCAGTATGTTTCCAATTGCCGGTGTGAAGTTCCTGCAGTTTCACTGTAAAACCGATTTGAAGCTTGTACTTCCCCATATATATGTATGGGGGAGTTTGCAACTGAAAAGGAACTTTGTGTTCCCTACAGCTAGGTGAGGACGGCTTTTCACACACACTTATCTCTCAGATCTGAGCATGTGGAGAGACGTTCGTTCATCTAGCACCAAGGGAACGATTTGCAGGAGAAACTTTTAATCTGGTTTCTCAGTTTCCTAGTGCCGGTTTGATTTTCCTGCAGTTTTCACTGTAAAACCGAGTTGGAGCTAGTACCTCCCCATATATATGTATGGATTGGAGTTGGGAACTGAAAATAAAATTGTGTTCCCAACAAGCTATGTGAAGGACTGCTTTCACACACAAATGTCTCTCAGAACTGAGCATGTGGAGACACGTTCGTTCATCTAGCACAATGGGAAACGGGTTGCAGGAGAAACTTTTACTCCGGTTTCTCAATCTGTTTTCTAGTGCCGTTTGAAGTTCCTGCAGTTTTCACTGTAAAACCGAGTTGGAGCTGGTACCTCCCCATATATATGTATGGAGTGGAGTATGCAACTGAAATAATCTTTGTGTTCCCAAAAGCTAGTTGAAGGACGGCTTTCACACAACACATATCTCTCAGAACTGAGCATGTGGAGAGATGTTCGTTCATCTAGCACCAAGGGAACGGGTTGCAGGAGAAACTATTACTCAGTTTTCTCAGACTGTTTCTAGTGCCGGTTGGAATTTCCTGCAGTTTTCACTGTAAAATCGAGTTGGAGCTAGTACATCCCCATATATGTATGGAGTGAAATTTACTCCTGAAAAGATTTTTGTGTTCCCAACAAGCTAGGTGAAGGACGGCTTTCACAAACATTATCTCTCAGAACTGAGCATGTGTGGAGACGTTCGTTCATCTGGCACCAAGGGAACGGTTTCAGGAGAAACTTTTACTCTGTTTCTCAGTCTGTTTCCTAGTGCCAGTATGAATTTCCTGCAGTTTTCACTGTAAAACCGATTTGGAGCTATTACTTCCCATTATATATATACGAGTGGAGTTTGCCACTGAAAAGATACTTTGTGTTCAAAACAAGCTAGATGAAGGACGGCTTTCACACACAATTATCTCTCAGAACTGAGCATGTGGAGAGACGTTTGTTCATCTAGCACGAAGGGAACGGGTTTGCAGGGGAAAACATTTACTCTGGTTTCTCAGTCTGTTTCCTATTGCCGGATCGAATTTCTTGCAGTTTTCACTGTAAAAACGAGTTCGAGCTTTTACCTCCCTATAATTTATGGAGTGTGGTTTGCAACGTAAAATAAAAATGTGTGTTCCATCAAGCTAGGTGAAGGACGGCTTTCACACAACCACTTATCTCTCAGAACTGATCATGTGGAGAGACGTTCGTTCATCTAGCACCAAGGGAACGGGTTGCAGGAGAAACTATTACTCAGTTTTCTCAGACTGTTTCTAGTGTGGTTGGAATTTCCTGCAGTTTTCACTGTAAAATCGAGTTGGAGCTAGTACATCCCCATATATATGTTGGAGTGTAATTTACTCCTGAAAAGATTTTTGTGTTCCCAACAAGCTAGGTGAAGGACGGCTTTCACACACAATTATCTCTCAGAACTGAGCATGTGGAGAGACTTTCGTTCATCTAGCACCAAGGGAACGGGTTGCAGGAGAAAACTTTTACTCTGGTTTCTCAGTCTGTTTCCTAGTGCCGGTTTGAATTTCCTTCAGTTTTCACTGTAAACCGAGTTGGAGCTAGAACCTCCCCCTTATATATGTATGGAGTGCTGTTTGCCACTGAAAGAAACTTTCTATTCCCAACAAGCAAGGTGAAGTACGGCTTTCACACACACTTATCTCTCAGAATTTAGCATGTGGAAAGAAGTTCGTTCATGTAGCACAAAGGGAACGGGTTGCATGAGAAACTTTTACTCTGGTTTCTCACTCTGTTTCCTAGGGCCGGTGTGTAGTTCCTGCTGTTTTCACTGTAAAATCGTGTGGAGCTAGTTCTTAACCATATATATGTATGGAGTGGAGTTTGCAACTGAAATGAATCTTTGTGTTCCCAACAAGCTAAGTGAAGGACGCCTTTCAAACACACACATCTCTCAGAAATAATCATGTGGATAGACTTTGTTCATCTAGCCCAAATGGAACGGTTTGCAGGAGAAACATTTACTCCGGTTTCTCAGTCTGTTTCCTAGTTCCGGTTTGAAGTTCCTGCAGTTTTCACTGTAAAAATGTGTTGGAGCTATTACCTCCCCATGTATAGTGTGGAGTGGAGTTTGCCACTGAAAAGAAACTTGTGTTCCCAACAAGCTAGGTGAAGGACAGCTTTCACACCACACTTATCTCTCAGAACTGAGCATGTGGAGAGACTTTCCTTCATCTAGCAACAAGGGAACGGGTTGCAGGAGAATCTTTTACTCTGGGTTCACAGGTGTTTCCTAGTGCCGGTTTGAAGTTCCTGCAGTTTTCACGGTTTAAAAACGAGTTGGAGCTTGAACCTCCCCCTATATATGTATGGATTGGAGATTGCAACTGAAAATAAACATTGTGTTCCCAACAAGATATGTGAAAGACGGCTTTCAACACACATATCTCTCAGAACTGAGCATGTGGAGAGACGTTCGTTCATCTAGCACCAAGGGAACGATTTGCAGGAGAAACTTTTTCTGATTTCTCAGTCTGTTTCCTAGTGCCGGATCGAATTTCCTGCAGTTTTCACTGTAAAACCGAGTTGGAGCTAGTACCTCCCCATATATGTATGGAATGTAATTTGCTCCTGAATAGAAACTTGTGTTCCCAAAAATCTAGGTGAAGGACAGCTTTCACACACACTTATCTCTCAGAACTGAGCATGTGGAGAGACGTTCATTTATCTAGCACCAAGGGAACGTGTTGCAGGGAAACTTTTACTCTGGATTCTCAGTCTAATAGTGCCGGTTTGAAGTTACTGCAGTTTTCACTGTAAAAACCGAGTTGGAACTTGTACACCCCCAAATATGTATGGAATGGAGTTTGCAACTGAAAAGGAACTTTGTGTTCCCAAGAAGCTATGTGAAGGACGGCTTTAACATCCAATTATCTCTCAGATCTGAGCATGTGGAGAGACTTTGTTCATCTAGCACCAAGGGAACGGGTTGCAGGAGAAACATTTACTGTGGTTCTCGTTGTTCCCTATTGCCGTTTTGAAGTTCCTGCAGTTTTCACTGTAAAACCGAGTTGGAGCTATTACCTCCCCATATATATATATGGAATGGAGTTGCCACTGAAAAGATACTATGTGTTCCCAACAGCTAGGTGAAGGACGGCATTCACACACAATTATCTCTCAGAATTGAGCATGTGGAGAGACGTTCTTTCATCTAGCATCAAGGGAATGGCTTGCAGGGGAAACTTTTACTCTGGGTTCACAGCGTGTTTCCTAGTGCCGGTTTGTAGTTCCTGCAGTTTTTAACTGTAAAACCGAGTTGGAGCTAGAACCTCCCCTATATATGTATGGATTGGAGTTTGCAACTGAAATAAACATTGTTTTCCCAACAAGCTATGTGAAGGGTGGCTTTACACACACACTTATCTCTCAGATCTGAGCATGTTGAGAGACTTTCGTTCATCTAGCACAAATGGAACGGGTTGCAGGAGAAAATTTTACTCTCGTCGTCTCAGTATGTTTCCTATTGCCGGTGTGAAGTTCCTGCAGTTTTCACTGTAAAACCGATTTGGAGAGCTTGTACTTCCCCATATATATGTATGGAGTGGAGTTTGCAACTGAAAAGGAACTTGTGTTCCCTACAAGCTAGGTGAAGGACGGCTTTCACACAACACTTATCTCTCAGATCTGAGCATGTGGAGAGACTTTCGTTCATCTAGCACCAAGGGAACGATTTGCAGGAGAAACTTTTAATCTGGTTTCTCAGTTTCCTAGTGCCGGTTTGATTTTCCTGCAGTTTCACTGTAAACCGAGTTGGGCTAGTACCTCCCCATATATATGTATGGATTGGAGTTGGCAACTGAAAATAAAAAATTGTGTTCCCAACAAGCTATGTGAAGGACTGCTTTCACACACATATCTCTCAGAACTGAGCATGTGGGGAGACGTTCGTTCATCTGGCACCAAAGGAACGGGTTTCAGGAGAAACTTTTACTCTGTTTTCTCAGTCTGTTTCCTAGTGCCAGTATGAATTTCCTGCAGTTTTCACTGTAAAACCGAGTTGGAGCTATTACTTCCCATATATATATGGAGTGGAGTTTGCCACTGAAAAGATACTTGTGTTCAAAACAAGCTAGAGGAGGACGGCTTTCAGACACACTTATCTCTCAAACTGAGCATGGGGAGAGACGTTTGTTCATCTAGCACGAAGGAACGGATTGCAGGGGAAACATTTACTCTGGTTTCTCAGTCTGTTTCCTATTGCCGGATCGAATTTCTGCAGTTTTCACTGTAAAACGAACGAGTTCGAGCTTTTACCTCCCCATATATATGTATGGAGTGGAGTTTCCAAATGTAAAGAAACTTTGTGTTCCAAAAATCTAGGTGAAGGACGGCTTTCACACACACTTATCTCTCAGAACTTAGCATGTGGAAAGAAGTTCGTTCATGTAGCACAAAGGGAACGGGTTGCATGAGAAACATTTACTCTGGTTTCTCAGTCTGTTTTCCTAGTTCCGGTGTGAATTTCCTGCAGTTTTCACTGTAAAACCGAGATGGAGCTACTACTTCCCCATATATATTTATGGAGTGGAGTTTGCCACTCAAAAGATACTTTGTGTTCCCATCAAGCTAGGAGAAGGACGGCTTTCACACACACTTATCTCTCAGTACTGAGCATGTGTAGGGACTTTCGTTCATCTAGCAACAAGGGAACGGGTTGCAGGAAAAATTTTACTCTGGGTTCACAGTGTGTTTCCGAATGCCGGTTTGAAGTTCCTGCAGTTTTCACTGTAAAACCGATTTGGAGCTAGAACCTACCCATATATATGTATGGATTGGAGTTTGCAAATGAAAATAAATATTGTGTTCCCAACAAGCTATTTGAAGGACGGCTTTTCACACACACTTATCTCTCAGAACTGAGCATGTGGAGAGACGTTCATTCATTTAGCACAAGTGAGAGGGTTGCAGGAGAACTTTTACTCTGGTTTCTCAATCTGTTTCCTAGTGTCATATCGAATTCCCACAGTTTTCACTGTAAAAACGAGTTTGAGCTTTTACCTCCCCGTATATATGTATGGAGTGGGGTTTGCAACGTAAAATAAACATTGTGTTCCAAACAAGCGAGGTGAAAAACGGCTTTCACACACACTTATTTCTCAGAACTGAGCATGTGGAGAGACTTTCGTTCATCTAGCAACAAGGGGGACGGGTTGCAGGAGAAACTTTACTCTGGTTCATAGTGGTTCCTAGTGCCGGTTTGAAGTTCCTGCAGTTTTCACGGTAAAACAGAATTGGAGCTTGAACCTCCCCCTATATGTATGGATTGGAGTTTGCAACTGAAAAAAACATTGTGTTCCCAACAAGCTAGGTGAAAGACGGCTTCACACACACATATCTCTCAGAACTGAGCATGTGCGAGACGTTCGTTCATCTAGCAACAGGGAACGGGTTGCAGGAGAACATGTACTCTGTTTTCTCAGTCTGTTTTGAAGTGCCGGTTGAATTTCCTGCATTTTTCACTGTAAAATCGAGTTGGAGCTTGTACCTCACCATATAATGTAAGGAGTGGAGTTTGCAACTGAAAAGAAACTTTGTGTTCCCAAAAATCTGGTGAAGGACGGCTTTCACACCACTTATCTCTCAGAACTGAGCATGTGGGGAGACGTTCGTTCATCTGGCACCAAGGGAACGGGTTTCAGGAGAAACTTTTACTCTGTTTTCTCAGTCTGTTTCCTAGTGCCAGTATGAATTTCCTGCAGTTTTCACTGTAAAACCGAGTTGGAGCTATTACTTCCCATTATATATATATGGAGTGGAGTTTGCCACTGAAAAGATACTTGTGTTCAAAACAAGCTAGTTGAAGGACGGCTTTCACACACACATATCTCTCAGAACTTAGCATGTGAAGAGACGTTCGTTCAACTAGCACAAAGGGAACGGGTTGCAGGAGAAAATTTTACTCTGGTTTCTCAGTCTGTTGCCTAGTGCCGGTATGAAGTTCCTGCAGTTTTCACTGTAAAACGTGTTGGAGCTAGTACCTCCCCATATATATGTATGGAGTGGAGTTTTGCAACTGAAAAGAAAACTTTGTGTTCCCAACAAGCTAGGTGAAGGACGGCTTTCACACACACTTATCTCTCAGAACTGAGCATGGTGGAGAGACGTTCGTTCATCCTAGCACTAAGGGAACGGGTTGCAGGGGAACATTTACTCTGGTTTCTCAGTCTGTTTCCTATTGCCCGATCGAATTTCTTGCAGTTTTCACTGTAAAAACGAGGTTCGAGCTTTTACCTCCCCATATATATTTATGGAGTGGGGTTTGCAAAGTAAAATAAAAATTGTGTTCCATCAAGCTAGGTGAAGGACGGCTTTCACACACACATATCTCTCAGAACTGATCATGTGGAGAAGACGTTCATTCATTTAGCACCAAGGGAACGGGTTGCAGGAGAAACTATTTCTCTGTTTTCTCAGACTGCTTCTTAGGTGCCGGTTGGAATTTCCTGCAGTTTTCACTGTAAAATCGAGTTGGAGCTAGTACAAAAGTCCCATATATATGTATGGAGTGAAATTTACTCCTGAAAAGAAATTTGTGTTCCCAACAAGCTAGGTGAAGGACGGCTTCACACACAATTATCCTCTCAGAACTGAACATGTGGAAGAGACTTTCGTTCATCTAGCACAAGGGAACGGGTTGCAGGACAAACTTTTACTCTGGTTTCTCAGTCTGTTTCCTATGTGCCGGTTTGAATTTCCTGCAGTTTTCACTGTAAAACCGAGTTGGAGCTAGAACCTCCCCTTATATATGTATGGAGTGCTGTTTGCCACTGAAAAGAAACTTTGTATTCCCAACAAGCAAGGTGAAGTACGGCTTTCACACACACTTATCTCTCAGAACTTAGCATGTGGAAAGAAGTTCGTTCATGTAGCACAAAGGGAACGAGTTGCATGAGAACATTTACTCTGGTTTCTCACTCTGTTTCCTAGGGCCGGTGAGAAGTTTCCCGCAGTTTTCATCTGTAAAACCGTGTTGGAGCTAGTACTTCCCATATATATGTATGGAGTGGAGTTTGCAACTGAAATGAATCTTTGTGTTCCTAACAAGCTAAGTGAAGGACGCCTTTCAAACACACTTATCTGTCAGAATAATCATGTGGATAGAATTTTGTTCATCTAGCCGAAATGGAACGGTTTGCAGGAGAAACATTTACCTCCGGTTTCTCAGTCTGTTTCCTAGTTTCGGTTTGAAGTTCCTGCAGTTTTCACTGTAAAACTGTGTTGGAGCTATTACCTCCCCATGTATATGTGTGGAGTGGAGTTTGCCACTGAAAAGAAACTTTGGTGTTCCCTACAAGCTAGGTGAAGGAGAGCTTTCACACACACTTATCTCTCAGAACTTAGCATGTGGAGAGACTTTCGTTCATCTAGCAACAAGGGAACGGTTTGCAGGAGAAACTTTTACTCTGGGTTCACAGTGTGTTTCCTAGTGCCGGTTTGAAGTTCCTGCAGTTTTCACGGTAAAACCGAGTTGGAGTTTGGACCTCCCCCTATATATGTATGGATTGGAGATTGCAACTGAAAATAAACATTGTGTTCCCAACAAGATATGTAAAGAAAGACGGCTTTCACACACACATATCTCTCAGAACTGAGCAGGTGCAGAGACGTTCGTTCATCTAGCACCAAGGGAACGATTTGCAGGAGAAACTTTTCTGATTTTCTCAGTCAGTTTTCCTAGTGGCCGGATCAAATTTCCTGCAGTTTTCACTGTAAAACCGAGTTGGAGCTAGTACCCTCCCCATATATATGTATGGAGTGTAATTTGCTCCTGAATAGAAACTTTGTGTTCCCAAAAATCTAGGTGAAGGACGGCTTTCACACACACTTATCTCTCTAAACTGAGCAAGTGGAGAGACTTTCGTTTATCAAGCACCAAGGGAACGTGTTGCAGGGGAAACTTTTACTCTGGTTTCTCAGTCTGTTTCCTAGTGCCGGTTTGAAGTTACTGCAGTTTTCACTGTAAAACCGAGTTGGAACTTGTACACTCCCCAAAATATATGTATGGAATGGAGTTTGCAACTGAAAAGAAACTTTGTGTTCCCCAAGACGCTATGTGAAGAACGGCATATAAACATCCAATTATCTCTCAGATCTGAGCATGTGGAGAGACTTTCATTCATCTAGCACCAAGGGAACGGGTTGCAGGAGAAACATTTACTGTGGTTTCTCAGTCTGTTCCCTATTGCCGTTTTGAAGTTCCTGCAGTTTTCACTGTAAAACCGAGTGTGGAGCTATTACCTCCCCATATATATATATGGAATGGGGGTTTGCCACTGAAAGATACTATGTGTTCCCAACAAGCTAGGTGAAGGACGGCATTCACACACAATTATCTCTCAGAATTGAGCATGTGGAGAGACGTTCTTTCATCTAGCATCAAGGGAATGGCTTTGCAGGGGAAACTTTTACTCTGGGTTCACAGCGTGTTTCCTAGTGCCGGTTTGTAGTTCCTGCAGTTTTAACCGTAAAACCGAGTTGGAGCTAGAACCTCCCCCTATATATGTATGGATTGGAGTTTGCAACTGAAATAAACATTGTGTTCCCAACAAGCTAGGTGAAGGACGGCTTTCACACACACTTATCTCTCAGATCTGAGCATGTGGAGAGACTTTCGTTCATCTAGCACAAATGGAACGGGTTGCAGGAGAAAATTTTACTCTGGTCTCTCAGTATGTTTCCTATTGCCGGTGTGAAGTTCCTGCAGTTTTCACTGTAAAACCGATTTGGAGCTTGTACTTTCCCATATATATGTATGGAGTGGAGTTTGCAACTGAAAAGAAACTTTGTGTTCCCTACAAGCAAGGTGAAGGACGGCTTTCACACACATTTATCTCTCAGAACTTAGCATGTGGAGAGACGTTCGTTCATCTAGCACCAAGGGATCGATTTGCAGGAGAAACTTTTAATCTGTTTTCTCAGTCTGTTTCCTAGTGCCGGTTTGATTTTCCTGCAGTTTTCACTGTAAAACCGAGTTAGAGCTAGTACCTCCCCATATATATGTATGGATTGGAGTTGGCAACTGAAAATAAAAATTGTGTTCCCAACAAGCTATGTGAAGGACTGCTTTCACACACACATGTCTCTCAGAACTGAGCATGTGGAGACACGGTTCGTTCATCTAGCACAATGGGAACGGGTTGCAGGAGAAACTTTTACTCCGGTTTCTCAATCTGTTTCCTAGTGCCGGTTTGAAGTTCCAGCAGTTTTCACTGTAAAACCGAGTTGGAGCTGGTACTCCCCATATATATGTATGGAGTGGAGTTTGCAACTGAAAATAATCTTTGTGTTCCCAAAAGCTAGGTGAAGGATGGCTTTCACACACACTTATCTCTCAGAACTGAGCATGTGGAGAGACGTTCGTTCATCTAGCCCAAGGGAACGGGTTGCAGGAGAAACTATTATTCTGGTTTCTAAGTCTGTTTCCTAGTGCCGGTGTGCAGTTCCTGCAGTTTTCACTGTAAATCGAGTTGGAGCTAGTACCTCCCCATATATATGTATGGAGTGGAGTTTCCAAATGTAAAGAAACTTTGTGTTCCAAAAAATCTAGGTGAAGGACGGCTTTCACACACACTTAACTCTCAGAACTGAGCATGTGGAGAGACGTTCGTTCATCTAGCACAAAGGGAAAGGTTTGCAGGAGAAACTTATAATCTGTTTGCTCAGTCTGTTTCCTAGTGCCGGGTTGAAGTTCCTGCAGTTTTCACTGTAAAACTGTGTTGGAGCTATTACCTCCCCATGTATATGTGTGGAGTGGAGTTTGCCACTGAAAAGAAACTTTGTGTTCCCAACAAGCTAGGTGAAGGACAGCTTTCACACACACGTATCTCTCAGAACTGAGCATGTGGAGAGACGTTCGTTTATCTAGCACCAAGGGAACGTGTTGCAGGGAAACTTTTACTCTGGATTCTCAGTATGTTTCCTAGTGCCGGTTTGAAGTTACTGCAGTTTTCACTGTAAAACCGAGTTGGAACTTGTACACCCCCAAATATATGTATGGAATGGAGTTTGCAACTGAAAAGAAACTTTGTGTTCCCAAGACGCTATGTGAAGGACGGCTTTAACATCCAATTATCTCTCAGATCTGAGCATGTGGAGAGACTTTCGTTCATCTAGCACCAAGGGAACGGGTTGCAGGAGAAACATTTACTGTGGTTTCTCAGTCTGTTCCCTATTGCCGTTTTGAAGTTCCTGCAGTTTTCACTGTAAAACCGAGTTGGAGCTATTACCTCCCCATATATATATATGGAATGGAGTTTGCCACTGAAAAGATACTATGTGTTCCCAACAAGCTAGGTGAAGGACGGCATTCACACACAATTATCTCTCAGAATTGAGCATGTGGAGAGACGTTCTTTCATCTAGGCATCAAGGGAATGGCTTGCAGGGGAAACTTTTACTCTGGGTTCACAGCGTGGTTCCTATTGCCGGTTTGTAGTTCCTGCAGTTTTAACTGTAAAACCGAGTTGGAGCTAGAACCTCCCCCTATATATGTATGGATTGGAGTTTGCAAACTGAAATAAACATTGTGTTCCCAACAAGCTAGGTGAAGGACGGCTTTCACACACACTTATCTCTCAGATCTGAGCATGTGGAGAGACTTTCGTTCATCTAGCACAAATGGAACGGGTTGCAGGAAAAAATTTTACTCTGGTCTCTCAGTATGTTTCCTATTGCCGTTGTGAAGTTCCTGCAGTTTTCACTGTAAAACCGATTTGGAGCTTGTACTTCCCCATATATATGTATGGAGTGGAGTTTGCAACTGAAAAGAAACTTTGTGTTCCCTACAATCTAGGTGAAGGACGGCTTTCACACACATTTATCTCTCAGATCTGAGCATGGTGAGAGACGTTCGTTCATCTAGCACCAAGGGAACGATTTGCAGGAGAAACTTTTATTTTGGTTTCTCAGTCTGTTTCCTAGTGCCGGTTTGATTTTCCTGCAGTTTTCACTGTAAAACCGAGTTGGAGCTAGTACCTCCCCATATATATGTATGGATTGGAGTTGGCAACTGAAAATAAAAATTGTGTTCCCAACAAGCTATGTGAAGGACTGCTTTCACACACACATGTCTCTCAGAACTGAGCATGTGGAGACACGTTCATTCATCTAGCACAATGGGAACGGGTTGCAGGAGAAACTTTTACTCCGGTTTCTCAATCTGTTTCCTAGTGCCGGTTTGAAGTTCCTGCAGTTTTCACTATAAAACCGAGTTGGAGCTGGTACCTCCCCATATATATGTATGGAGTGGAGTTTGCAACTGAAAATAATCTTTGTGTTCCCAAAAGCTAGGTGAAGGACGGCTTTCACACACACTTATCTCTCAGAACTGAGCATGTGGAGAGACGTTCGTTCATCTAGCACCAAGGGAACCGGTTGCAGGAGAAACTTTTATTCTGGTTTCTAAGACTCTTTCCTAGTGCCGGTTGCAGTTCCTGCAGCTTTCACTGTAAAATCGTGTTGGAGCCATTACCTCCCCATATATATGTATGGAGTGGAGTTTCCAAATGTAAAGAAACTTTGTGTTCCAAAAAATCTAGGTGAAGGACGGCTTTCACACACACTTATCTCTCAGAACTTAGCATGTGGAAAGAAGTTCGTTCATGTAGCACAAAGGGAACGGGTTGCATGAGAAACATTTACTCTGGTTTCTCAGTCTGTTTCCTAGTTCCGGTGTGAATTTCCTGCAGTTTTCACTGTAAAACCGAGATGGAGATACTACTTCCCCATATATATTTATGGAGTGGAGTTTGCCACTCAAAAGATACTTTGTGTTCCCATCAAGCTAGGAGAAGGACGGCTTTCACACACACTTATCTCTCAGTACTGAGCATGTGTAGTGACTTTCGTTCATCTAGCAACAAGGGAACGGGTTGCAGGAAAAATTTTACTCTGGGTTCACAGTGTGTTTCCGAATGCCGGTTTGAAGTTCCTGCAGTTTTCACTGTAAAACCGATTTGGAGCTAGAACCTACCCATATATATGTATGGATTGGAGTTTGCAAATGAAAATAAATATTGTGTTCCCAACAAGCTATTTGAAGGACGGCTTTCACACACACTTATCTCTCAGAACTGAGCATGTGGAGAGACGTTCATTCATTTAGCACCAAGTGAGAGGGTTGCAGGAGAAACTTTTACTCTGGTTTCTCAATCTGTTTCCTAGTGTCAGATCGAATTCCCACAGTTTTCACTGTAAAAACGAGTTTGAGCTTTTACCTCCCCGTATATATGTATGGAGTGGGGTTTGCAACGTAAAATAAACATTGTGTTCCAAACAAGCGAGGTGAAAGACGGCTTTCACACACACTTATTTCTCAGAACTGAGCATGTGGAGAGACTTTCGTTCATCTAGCAACAAGGGAAAGGGTTGCAGGAGAAACTATTATTCTGGGTTCATAGTGTGTTTCCTAGTGCCGGTTTGAAGTTCCTGCAGTTTTCACGGTAAAACAGAATTGGAGCTTGAACCTCCCCCTATATATGTATGGATTGGAGTTTGCAACTGAAAATAAACATTGTGTTCCCAACAAGCTAGGTGAAAGACGGCTTTCACACACACATATCTCTCAGAACTGAGCATGTGCAGAGACGTTCGTTCATCTAGCAACAAGGGAACGGGTTGCAGGAGAAACATGTACTCTGTTTTCTCAGTCTGTTTCAAAGTGCCGGTTTGAATTTCCTGCATTTTTCACTGTAAAACCGAGTTGGAGCTTGTACCTCACCATATATATGTAAGGAGTGGAGTTTGCAACTGAAAAGAAACTTTGTGTTCCCAAAAATCTAGGTGAAGGACGGCTTTCACACACACTTATCTCTCAGAACTGAGCATGTGGGGAGACGTTCGTTCATCTGGCACCAAGGGAACGGGTTTCAGGAGAAACTTTTACTCTGTTTTCTCAGTCTGTTTCCTAGTGCCAGTATGAATTTCCTGCAGTTTTCACTGTAAAACCGAGTTGGAGCTATTACTTCCCATTATATATATATTGAGTGGAGTTTGCCACTGAAAAGATACTTTGTGTTCAAAACAATCTAGTTGAAGGACGGCTTTCACACACACATATCTCTCAGAACTTAGCATGTGAAGAGACGTTCGTTCAACTAGCACAAAGGGAACGGGTTGCAGGAGAAAATTTTACTCTGGTTTCTCAGTCTGTTTCCTAGTGCCGGTTTGAAGTTCCTGCAGTTTTCACTGTAAAACCGTGTTGGAGCTAGTACCTCCCCATATATATGTATGGAGTGGAGTTTGCAACTGAAAAGAAACTTTGTGTTCCCAACAAGCTAGGTGAAGGACGGCTTTCACACACACTTATCTCTCAGAACTGAGCATGTGGAGAGACGTTCATTCATCTAGCACGAAGGGAATGAGTTGCAGGGGAAACATTTACTCTGGTTTCTCAGTCTGTTTCCTATTGCCGGATCGAATTTCTTGCAGTTTTCACTGTAAAAACGAGTTCGAGCTTTTACCTCCATATATATATTTAATGGGTGGGGTTTGCAACGTAAAAAAAAATTGTGTTCCATCAAGCTAGGTGAAGGACGGCTTTCACACACACTTATCTCTCAGAACTGAACATGTGGAGAGACTTTCGTTCATCT
Source organism: Camelus ferus (assembly GCF_009834535.1). Classification (NCBI taxonomy): domain Eukaryota; kingdom Metazoa; phylum Chordata; class Mammalia; order Artiodactyla; family Camelidae; genus Camelus; species Camelus ferus. Next base: position 83,076 of record NC_045726.1, read on the forward strand.
AGCACCAAGGGAACGGGTTGCAGGAGAAACTTTTACTCTGGTTTCTCAGTCTGTTTCCTAGTGCCGGTTTGAATTTCCTGCAGTTTTCACTGTAAAATCGAGTTGGAGCTAGAACCTCCCCTTATATATGTATGGAGTGCTGTTTGCCACTGAAAAGAAACTTTGTATTCCCAACAAGCAAGGTGAAGTACGGCTTTCACACACACATATCTCTCAGAACTTAGCATGTGGAAAGAAGTTCGTTCATGTAGCACAAAGGGAACGGGTTGCATGAGAAACATTTTCTCTGGTTTCTCACTCTGTTTCCTAGGGCCGGTGAGAAGTTCCTGCAGTTTTCACTGTAAAACTGTGTTGGAGCTAGTACTTCCCCATATATATGTATGGAGTGGAGTTTGCAACTGAAATGAATCTTTGTGTTCCCAACAAGCTAAGTGAAGGACGCCTTTCAAACACACTTATCTCTCAGAACTAATCATGTGGATAGACTTTTGTTCATCTAGCCCAAATGGAACGGTTTGCAGGAGAAACATTTACTCCGGTTTCTCAGTCTGTTTCCTAGTTCCGGTTTGAAGTTCCTGCAGTTTTCACTGTAAAACTGTGTTGGAGCTATTACCTCCCCATGTATATGTGTGGAGTGGAGTTTGCCACTGAAAAGAAACTTTGTGTTCCCAACAAGCTAGGTGAAGGACAGCTTTCACACACACTTATCTCTCAGAACTGAGCATGTGGAGAGACTTTCGTTCATCTAGCAACAAGGGAAGGGGTTGCAGGAGAAACTTTTATTCTGGTTTCTAAGTCTGTTTCCTAGTGCCGGTGTGCATTTCCTGCAGTTTTCACTGTAAAATCGAGTTGGAGCTAGTACCTCCCCATATATATGTATGGAGTGGAGTTTCCAAATGTAAAGAAACTTTGTGTTCCAAAAAATCTAGGTGAAGGACGGCTTTCACACACACTTATCTCTCAGAACTGAGCATGTGGAGAGACGTTCGTTCATCTAGCACAAAGGGAAATGTTTGCAGGAGAAACTTATAATCTGTTTGCTCAGTCTGTTTCCTAGTGCCGGGTTGAAGTTCCTGCAGTTTTCACTGTAAAACTGTGTTGGAGCTATTACCTCCCCATGTATATGTGTGGAGTGGAGTTTGCCACTGAAAAGAAACTTTGTGTTCCCTACAAGCTAGGTGAAGGAGAGCTTTCACACACACTTATCTCTCAGAACTGAGCATGTGGAGAGACTTTCGTTCATCTAGCAACAAGAGAACGGTTTGCAGGAGAAACATTTTCTCTGGGTTCACAGTGTGTTTCCTAGTGCCGTTTTGAAGTTCCAGCAGTTTTCACGGTAAAACCGAGTTGGAGCTTGAACCTCCCCCTATATATGTATGGATTGGAGATTGCAACTGAAAATAAACATTGTGTTCCCAACAAGATATGTGAAAGACAGCTTTCACACACACATATCTCTCAGAACTGAGCATGTGGAGAGACGTTCGTTCATCTAGCACCAAGGGAACGATTTGCAGGAGAAACTTTTTCTGATTTCTCAGTCAGTTTCCTAGTGCCGGATCGAATTTCCTGCAGTTTTCACTGTAAAACCGAGTTGGAGCTAGTACCTCCCCATATATATGTATGGAGTGTAATTTGCTCCTGAATAGAAACTTTGTGTTCCCAAAAATCTAGGTGAAGGACAGCTTTAACACACACTTATCTCTCTGAACTGAGCATGTGGAGAGACGTTCGTTTATCTAGCACCAAGGGAACGTGTTGCAGGGAAACTTTTACTCTGGATTCTCAGTCTGTTTCCTAGTGCCGGTTTGAAGTTACTGCAGTTTTCACTGTAAAACCGAGTTGGAACTTGTACACCCCCAAATATATGTATGGAATGGAGTTTGCAACTGAAAAGAAACTTTGTGTTCCCAAGACGCTATGTGAAGGACGGCTTTAACATCCAATTATCTCTCAGATCTGAGCATGTGGAGAGACTTTCGTTCATCTAGCACCAAGGGAACGGGTTGCAGGAGAAACATTTACTGTGGTTTCTCAGTCTGTTCCCTATTGCCGTTTTGAAGTTCCTGCAGTTTTCACTGTAAAACCGAGTTGGAGCTATTACCTCCCCATATATATATATGGAATGGAGTTTGCCACTGAAAAGATACTATGTGTTCCCAACAAGCTAGGTGAAGGACGGCATTCACACACAATTATCTCTCAGAATTGAGCATGTGGAGAGACGTTCTTTCATCTAGCATCAAGGGAATGGCTTGCAGGGGAAACTTTTACTCTGGGTTCACAGCGTGTTTCCTAGTGCCGGTTTGTAGTTCCTGCAGTTTTAACTGTAAAACCGAGTTGGAGCTAGAACCTCCCCCTATATATGTATGGATTGGAGTTTGCAACTGAAATAAACATTGTGTTCCCAACAAGCTAGGTGAAGGACGGCTTTCACACACACTTATCTCTCAGATCTGAGCATGTGGAGAGACTTTCGTTCATCTAGCACAAATGGAACGGGTTGCAGGAGAAAATTTTACTCTGGTCTCTCAGTATGTTTCCTATTGCCGGTGTGAAGTTCCTGCAGTTTTCACTGTAAAACCGATTTGGAGCTTGTACTTCCCCATATATATGTATGGAGTGGAGTTTGCAACTGAAAAGAAACTTTGTGTTCCCTACAAGCAAGGTGAAGGACGGCTTTCACACACATTTATCTCTCAGATCTGAGCATGTGGAGAGACGTTCGTTCATCTAGCTCCAAGGGAACGATTTGCAGGAGAAACTTTTAATCTGGTTTCTCAGTCTGTTTCCTAGTGCCGGTTTGATTTTCCTGCAGTTTTCACTGTAAAACCGAGTTGGAGCTAGTACCTCCCCATATATATGTATGGATTGGAGTTGGCAACTGAAAATAAAAATTGTGTTCCCAACAAGCTATGTGAAGGACTGCTTTCACACACAAATGTCTCTCAGAACTGAGCATGTGGAGACACGTTCGTTCATCTAGCACAATGGGAACGGGTTGCAGGAGAAACTTTTACTCCGGTTTCTCAATCTGTTTCCTAGTGCCGGTTTGAAGTTCCTGCAGTTTTCACTGTAAAACCGAGTTGGAGCTGGTACCTCCCCATATATATGTAGGGAGTGGAGTTTGCAACTGAAAATAATCTTTGTGTTCCCAAAAGCTAGGTGAAGGACGGCTTTCACACACAATTATCTCTCAGAACTGAGCATGTGGAGAGACGTTCGTTCATCTAGCACCAAGGGAACGGATTGCAGGAGCAACTTTTATTCTGGTTTCTTAGTCTGTTTCCTAGTGCCGGTGTGCAGTTCCTGCAGTTTTCACTTTAAAATCGAGTTGGAGCTAGTACCTCCCCATATATATGTATGGAGTGGAGTTTCCAAATGTAAAGAAACTTTGTGTTCCAAAAAATCTAGGTGAAGGACGGCTTTCACACACACTTATCTCTCAGAACTGAGCATGTGGAGAGACGTTCGTTCATCTAGCACAAAGGGAAATGTTTGCAGGAGAAACTTATAATCTGTTTGCTCAGTCTGTTTCCTAGTGCCGGGTTGAAGTTCCTGCAGTTTTCACTGTAAAACTGTGTTGGAGCTATTACCTCCCCATGTATATGTGTGGAGTGGAGTTTGCCACTGAAAAGAAACTTTGTGTTCCCAAGAAGCTAGGTGAAGGACAGCGTTCACACACACTTATCTCTCAGAACTGAGCATGTGGAGAGACTTTCGTTCATCTAGCAACAAGGGAACGGGTTGCAGGAGAAACTTTAACTCTGGGTTCACAGTGTGTTTCCTAGTGCCGGTTTGAAGTTCCGGCAGTTTTCACGGTAAAACCGAGTTGGAGCTTGAACCTCCCCCTATATATGTATGGATTGGAGATTGCAACTGAAAATAAACATTGTGTTCCCAACAAGATATGTGAAAGACGGCTTTCACACATACATATCTCTCAGAACTGAGCATGTGGAGAGACGTTCGTTCATTTAACACCAAGGGAACGATTTGCAGGAGAAACTTTTTCTGATTTCTCAGTCAGTTTCCTAGTGCCGGTTCGAATTTCCTGCAGTTTTCACTGTAAAACCAAGTTGTAGCTAGTACCTCCCCATATATATGTATGGAGTGTAATTTGCTCCTGAATAGAAACTTTGTGTTCCCAAAAATCTATGTGAAGGACGGCTTTCACACACACGTATCTCTCAGAACTGAGCATGTGGAGAGACGTTCGTTTATCTAGCACCAAGGGAACGTGTTGCAGGGAAACTTTTACTCTGGATTCTCAGTCTGTTTCCTAGTGCCGGTTTGAAGTTACTGCAGTTTTCACTGTAAAACCGAGTTGGAACTTGTACACCCCCAAATATATGTATGGAATGGAGTTTGCAACTGAAAAGAAACTTTGTGTTCCCAAGACGCTATGTGAATGACGGCTTTAACATCCAATTATCTCTCAGATCTGAGCATGTGGAGAGACTTTCGTTCATCTAGCACCAAGGGAACGGGTTGCAGGAGAAACATTTACTGTGGTTTCTCAGTCTGTTCCCTATTGCCGTTTTGAAGTTCCTGCAGTTTTCACTGTAAAACCGAGTTGGAGCTATTACCTCCCCATATATATATATGGAATGGAGTTTGCCACTGAAAAGATACTATGTGTTCCCAACAAGCTAGGTGAAGGACGGCATTCACACACAATTATCTCTCAGAATTGAGCATGTGGAGAGACGTTCTTTCATCTAGCATCAAGGGAATGGCTTGCAGGGGAAACTTTTACTCTGGGTTCACAGCGTGGTTCGTAGTGCCGGTTTGTAGTTCCTGCAATTTTAACATTAAAACCGAGTTGGGGCTAGAACCTCCCCCTATATATGTATGGATTGGAGTTTGCAACTGAAATAAACATTGTGTTCCCAACAAGCTAGGTGAAGGACGGCTTTCACACACACTTATCTCTCAGATCTGAGCATGTGGAGAGACTTTCGTTCATCTAGCACAAATGGAACGGGTTGCAGGAGAAAATTTTACTCTGGTCTCTCAGTATGTTTCCTATTGCCGGTGTGAAGTTCCTGCAGTTTTCACTGTAAAACCGATTTGGAGCTTGTACTTCCCCATATATATGTATGGAGTGGAGATTGCAACTGAAAAGAAACTTTGTGTTCCCTACAATCTATGTGAAGGACGGCTTTCACACACATTTATCTCTCAGATCTGAGCATGTGGAGAGACGTTCGTTCATCTAGCACCAAGGGAACGATTTGCAGGAGAAACTTTTAATCTGGTTTCTCAGTCTGTTTCCTAGTGCCGGTTTGATTTTCCTGCAGTTTTCACTGTAAAACCGAGTTGGAGCTAGTACCTCCCCATATATATGTATGGATTGGAGTTGGCAACTGAAAATAAAAATTGTTTTCCCAACAAGCTATGTGAAGGACTGCTTTCACACACACATGTCTCTCAGAACTGAGCATGTGGAGAGACGTTCGTTCATCTAGCACCAAGGGAACGGGTTGCAGGAGAAACTTTTATTCTGGTTTCTAAGTCTGTTTCCTAGGGCCGGTGTGCAGTTCCTGCAGTTTTCACTGTAAAATCGAGTTGGAGCTAGTACCTCCCCATATATATGTATGGAGTGGAGTTTCCAAACGTAAAGAAACTTTGTGTTCCAAAAAATCTAGGTGAAGGACGGCTTTCACACACACTTATCTCTCAGAACTGAGCATGTGGAGAGACGTTCGTTCATCTAGCACAAAGGGAAATGTTTGCAGGAGAAACTTATAATCTGTTTGCTCAGTCTGTTTCCTAGTGCCGGGTTGAAGTTCCTGCAGTTTTCACTGTAAAACTGTGTTGGAGCTATTACCTCCCCATGTATATGTGTGGAGTGGAGTTTGCCACTGAAAAGAAACTTTGTGTTCCCAACAAGCTAGGTGAAGGACAGCTTTCACACACACATATCTCTCAGAACTGAGCATGTGGAGAGACTTTCGTTCATCTAGCAACAAGGGAACGGGTTGCAGGAGAAACTTTACTCTGGGTTCACAGTGTTTTTCCTAGTCCCGGTTTCAATTTCCTGCAGTTTTCACAGTAAAACCGAGTTGGAGCTAGATCCTCCCCTTATATATGTATGGAGTGGAGTTTGCCACTGAAAAGAAACTTTGTGTTCCCAACAAGCTAAGTGAAGGACGGCTTTCACACACACTTATCTCTCAGAATTAATCATGTGGATAGACGTTTGTTCATCTAGCACAAAGGGAACGGTTTGCAGGAGAAACTTTTACTCCGGTTTCTCAGTCTATTGCCTAGTGCCGGTTTGAAGTTCCTGCACTTTTCACTGTAAAATCGAGTTGGAGCTTGTACCTCCCCATATATATTTATGGAGTGGAGTTTGCAACTGAAAAGAAACTTTGTGTTCCCCAAAATCCAGGTGAAGGACGGCTTTCACAAACACTTATCTCTCAGAAATGAACATGTGAAGAAACGTTCTTTCATCTAGCCCAAATGGAACGGGTTGCAGGAGAAACATTTACTCTGGTTTCTCAGTCTGTTTCCTAGTTCCGGTTTGAATTTCCTGCAGTTTTCACAGTAAAACTGTGTTGGAGCTATTACCTCCCCATGTATATGTGTGGAGTGGAGTTTGCCACTGAAAAGAAACTTTGTGTTTCCAACAAGCTAGGTGAAGGACGGCTTTCACACACACTTATTTCTCAGAACTGAGCATGTGGAGAGACTTTCGTTCATCTATCAACAAGGGAACGGGTTGTAGGAGAAATTTTACTCTGGGTTCACAGTGTGTTTCCTAGTGCCGCATTGAATTTCCTCCAGTTTTCACGGTAAAACCGAGTTGGAGCTTGACCCTCCCCCTATATATGTATGGATTGGTGTTTGCAACTGAAAATAAACATTGTGTTCCCAACAAGATAGGTGAAAGACGGCTTTCACACACACATATGTCTCAGAACTGAGCATGTGGAGAGACGTTCGTTCATCTAGCACCAAGGGAACGATTTGCAGGGGAAAGTTTTTCTGGTTTCTCAGTCTGTTTCCTAGTGCCGGATCGAATTTCCTGCAGTTTTCAGTTTAAAACCGATTTGGAGCTATTACTTCCCCATATATATATATGGAGTGGAGTTTGCCACTCAAATGATACTTTGTGTTCCCGTCAATCTAGGTGAAGGACGGCTTTCACACACACTTATCTCTCAGAGCTTAGCATGTGAATAGACGTTCGTTCATCTAGCACAAATGGAACGGGTTGCAGGAGAAACTATTTCTCTCGTTTCTCAGTCAGTTTCCTAGAGCCGGTATGTATTTCCTGCAGTTTTCAGTGTAAAACCGATTTGGAGCTATTACTTCCCCATATATATATATGGAGTGGAGTTTGCCACTCAAATGATACTTTGTGTTCCCATCAATCTAGGTGAAGGACGGCTTTCACACACACTTATCTCTCCGAATTGAGCATGTGGAGAGACGTTCTTTCATCTAGCATCAAGGGAATGGCTTGCAGGGGAAACTTTTACTCTGTTTTCACAGCGTGTTTCCTAGTGCCGGTTTGTAGTTCCTGCAGTTTTCACTGTAAAACCGAGTTGGAGCTAGAACCTCCCCCTATATATGTATGGATTGGAGTTTGCAACTGAAATAAACATTGTGTTCCCAACAAGCTAGGTGAAGGACGGCTTTCACACACACTTATCTCTCAGATCTGAGCATGTGGAGAGACTTTCGTTCATCTAGCACAAATGGAACGGGTTGCAGGAGAAAATTTTACTCTGGTCTCTCAGTATGTTTCCTATTGCCGGTGTGAAGTTCCTGCAGTTTTCACTGTAAAACCGAGTTGGAGCTAGTACCTCCCCATATATATGTATGGAGTGTAATTTGCTCCTGAATAGAAACTTTGTGTTCCCAAAAATCTAGGTGAAGGACGGCTTTCACACACACTTATCTCTCAGAACTGAGCATGTGGAGAGACGTTCGTTTATCTAGCACCAAGGGAACGTGTTGCAGGGAAACTTTTACTCTGGATTCTCAGTCTGTTTCCTAGTGCCGGTTTGAAGTTACTGCTGTTTTCACTGTAAAACCGAGTTGGAACTTGTACACCCCCAAATATATGTATGGAATGGAGTTTGCAACTGAAAAGAAACTTTGTGTTCCCAAGAAGCTATGTGAAGGACGGCTTTAACATCCAATTATCTCTCAGAACTGAGCATGTGGAGAGACTTTCGTTCATCTAGCACCAAGGGAACGGGTTGCAGGAGAAACATTTACTGTGGTTTCTCAGTCTGTTCCCTATTGCCGTTTTGAAGTTCCTGCAGTTTTCACTGTAAAACCGAGTTGGAGCTATTACCTCCCCATATATATATATGGAATGGAGTTTGCCACTGAAAAGATACTATGTGTTCCCAACAAGCTAGGTGAAGGACGGCATCCACACACAATTATCTCTCAGAATTGAGCATGTGGAGAGACGTTCTTTCATCTAGCATCAAGGGAATGGCTTTGCAGGGGAAACTTTTACTCTGGGTTCACAGCGTGTTTCCTATTGCCGGTTTGTAGTTCCTGCAGTTTTAACTGTAAAACCGAGTGGAGCTAGAACCTCCCCCAATATATGTATGGATTGGAGTTTGCAACTGAAATAAACATTGTGTTCCCAACAAGCTAGTTGAAGGACGGCTTTCACACACACTTATCTCTCAGATCTGAGCATGTGGAGAGACTTTCGTTCATCTAGCACAAATGGAACGGGTTGCAGGAGAAAATTTTACTCTGGTCTCTCAGTATGTTTCCTAATGCTGGCGTGAAGTTCCTGCAGTTTTCACTGTAAAACCGATTTGGAGCTTGTACTTCCCCATATATATGTATGGAGTGGAGTTTGCAACTGAAAAGAAACTTTGTGTTCCCTACAAGCTAGGTGAAGTACGGCCTACACACACATTTATCTCTCAGATCTGAGCATGGGGTAAGACGTTCGTTCATCTAGCACCAAGGGAACGATTTGCAGGAGAAACTTTTAATCTGGTTTCTCAGTCTGTTTCCTAGTGCCGGTTTGATTTTCCTGCAGTTTTCACTGTAAAACCGAGTTGGAGCTAGTACCTCCTCATATATATGTATGGATTGGAGTTGGCAACTGAAAATAAAAATTGTGTTCCCAACAAGCTATGTGAAGGACTGCTTTCACACACACATGTCTCTCAGAACTGAGCATGTGGAGACACGTTCGTTCATCTAGCACAATGGGAACGGGTTGCAGGAGAAACTTTTACTCCGGTTTCTCAATCTGTTTCCTAGTGCCGGTTTGAAGTTCCTGCAGTTTTCACTGTAAAACCGAGTTGGAGCTGGTACCTCCCCATATATATGTATGGAGTGGAGTTTGCAACTGAAAATAATCTTTGTGTTCCCAAAAGCTAGGTGAAGGACGGCTTTCAAACACACTTATCTCTCAGAACTGAGCATGTGGAGAGACGTTCGTTCATCTAGCACCAAGGGAACGGGTTGCAGGAGAAACTTTTATTCTGGTTTCTAAGTCTGTTTCCTAGTGCCAGTGTGCAGTTCCTGCAGTTTTCACTGTAAAATCGAGTTGGAGCTAGTACCTCCCCATATATATGTATGGAGTGGAGTTTCCAAATGTAAAGAAACTTTGTGTTCCAAAAAATCTAGGTGAAGGACGGCTTTCACACACACTTATCTCTCAGAACTGAGCATGTGGAGAGACGTTCGTTCATCTAGCACAAAGGGAAAGGTTTGCAGGAGAAACTTATAATCTGTTTGCTCAGTCTGTTTCCTAGTGCCGGGTTGAAGTTCCTGCAGTTTTCACTGTAAAACCGTTTTTGGAGCTAGTACCTCCCCATATATATGTATGGAGTGGGGTTTGCAACTGAAAAGAAACTTTGTGTTCCCATCAAGCAAGTGAAGGACGGCTTTCACACACACTTATCTCTCAGAACTGAGCATGTGCAGAGACTTTCGTTCATCTACCTACAAGGGAATGGGTTGCAGGAGAAAATTTTACTCTGGGTTCACAGTGTTTTTCCTAGTGCCGGTTTCAAGTTCCTGCAGTTTTCACTGTAAAACTGAGTTGGAGCAAGAACCTCCCCCTATATAAGTATGTATTGGAGTTTGCAACTGAAAATAAACATTTTGTTCCCAACAAGCTAGGTGAAGGACGGCTTTCACACACACTTATGTCTCAGAACTGAGCATGTTGAGAGACGTTCGTTCATCTAGCACCAATGGAACGGGTTGCAGGAGAAATTTTTACTCTGGTTTCCCAGTGTGTTTCCTAGTGCCGGTTTGAAGATCCTGCAGTTTTCACAGTAAAACCGAGTTGGAGCTAGATTCTCCCCTTATATATGTATGGAGTGGAGTTTGCCACTGAAAAGAAACTTTGTGTTCCCAACAAGCAAGATGAAGTACGGCTTTCACACACACTTATCTCTCAGAATTTAGCATGTGGAAAGAAGTTCGTTCATGTAGCACAAAGGGAACGGGTTGCATGAGAAACATTTACTCTGGTTTCTCAGTCTGTTTCCTAGGGCCGGTGTGAAGTCCCTGCAGTTTTCACTGTAAAACCGAGTTGGAGCTAGTACTTCCCCATATATATGTATGGAGTGGAGTTTGCAACTGAAAAGAATCTTTGTGTTCCCAACAAGCTAAGTGAAGGACGGCTTTCACACAGAATTATCTCTCAGAACGAATCATGTGGATAGACGTTTGTTCATCTACCACCAAGGGAATGGGTTGCAGGAGAAACCTTTACTCTGGTTTCTCAGTCTGTTTCCTAGTGCCGGTTTGAAGTTCCTGCAGTTTTCACTGTAAAACCGAGTTGGAGCTAGTACCTCCCCATATATATATATGGAGTGGAGTTTGCAACTGAAAAGAATCTTTGTGTTCCCAACAAGCTAAGTGAAGGACGGCTTTCACACAGAATTATCTCTCAGAACGAATCATGTGGATAGACGTTTGTTCATCTAGCACAAAGGGAACTTTTTGCAGGAGAAACGTTTACTCCGTTTTCTCAGTCTGTTGCCTAGTGCCGGTTTGTAGTTCCTGCACTTTTCACTGTAAAATCGAGTTGGAGCTTGTACCTCCCCATATATATTTATGGAGTGGAGTTTGCAACTGAAAAGAAACTTTGTGTTCCCCAAAATCCAGGTGAAGGACGGCTTTCACACACACTTATCTCTCAGAAATGAACATGTGAAGAAACGTTCGTTCATCTAGCCCAAATGGAACGGGTTGCAGGAGAAACATTTACTCTGGTTTCTCAGTCTGTTTCCTAGTTCCGGTTTGAAGTTCCTGCAGTTTTCACAGTAAAACTGTGTTGGAGATATTACCTCCCCATGTATATGTGTGGAGTGGGGTTTGCCACTGAAAAGAAACTTTGTGTTCCCAACAAGCTAGGTGAAGGACGGCTTTCACACACACTTATTTCTCAGAACTGAGCATGTGGAGAGACTTTCGTTCATCTATCAACAAGGGAACGGGTTGCAGGAAAAATTTTACTCTGGGTTCACAGTGTGTTTCCTAGTGCCGGATTGAATTTCCTGCAGTTTTCACGGTAAAACCGAGTTGGAGCTTGACCCTCCCCCTATATATGTATGGATTGGTGTTTGCAACTGAAAATAAACATTGTGTTCCCAACAAGATAGGTGAAAGACGGCTTTCACACACACATATGTCTCAGAACTGAGCATGTGGAGAGACGTTCGTTCATCTAGCACCAAGGGAACGATTTGCAGGGGAAACTTTTTCTGGTTTCTCAGTCTGTTTCCTAGTGCCGGATCGAATTTCCTGCAGTTTTCACTGTAAAACCGAGTTGGAGCTAGTACCTCCCCATATATATGTATGGAGTGTAATTTGCTCCTGAATAGAAACTTTGTGTTCCCAAAAATCTAGGTGAAGGACGGCTTTCACACACACTTATCTCTCAGAACTCAGCATGTGGAGAGAAGTTCGTTTATCTAGCACCAAGGGAACGTGTTTCAGGAGAAACTTTTACTCTGGAATGTCAGACTGTTTCCTAGTGCCGGTTTGAAGTTACTGCTGTTTTCACTGTAAAATCGAGTTAGAGCTAGTACCCCCCTAAATATATGTATGGAATGGAGTTTGCAACTGAAAAGAAACTTTGTGTTCCCAAGAAGCTAGGTGAAGGACGGCTTTGACATCCAAATATCTCTCAGATCTTAGCATGTGGAGAGACTTTCTTTCATCTAGCACCAAGGGAATGGGTTGCAGGATAAACTTTTAATCTGTTTTCTCAGTCTGTTTCCTAGTGCCGGATCGAATTTCCTGCAGTTTTCACTGTAAAACCGAGTTGAAGCTAGTACCTCCCCATATATATGTATGGATTGGAGTTGGCAACTGAAAATAAAAATTGTGTTCCCAACAAGCTATGTGAAGGACTGCTTTCACACACAAATGTCTCTCAGAACTGAGCATGTGGAGACACGTTCTTTCATCTAGCACAAAGGGAACGGGTTGCAGGAGAATCTTTTACTCCGGTTTCTCAATCTGTTTCCTAGTGTCGGTTTGAAGTTCCTGCAGTTTTCACTGTAAAAACCGAGTTGGAGCTGGTACCTCCCCATATACATGTATGGAGTGGACTTTGCAACTGAAAATAATCTTTGTGTTCCCAACAAGCTAGGTGAAGGTCGGCATTCACACACACTTATCTCTCAGACCTGAGCATGTGGAGAGACTTTCGTTCATCTAGCACCAAGGGAACGGGTTGCAGGAGAAACTTTTAGTCTGGTTTCTAAGTCTGTTTCCTAGTGCCAGTGTGCAGTTCCTGCAGTTTTCACTGTAAAATCGAGTTGGAGCTAGTACCTCCCCATATATATGTATGGATTGGAGTTTGCAACTGTAAAGAAACTTTGTGTTCCCAAAAATCTATGTGAAGGACGGCTTTCACACACACTTATCTCTCAGAACTGAGCATGTGGAGAGACGTTCGTTCATCTAGCACCAAGGGAACGATTTGCAGGAGAAACTTTTTCTGATTTCTCAGTCAGTTTCCTAGTGCCGGATAGAATTTCCTGCAGTTTTCACTGTAAAACCGAGTTGGAGCTAGTACCCTCCCCATATATATGTATGGAGTGTAATTTGCTCCTGAATAGAAACTTTGTGTTCCCAAAAATCTAGGTGAAGGACGGCTTTCACACACACTTATCTCTCAGAACTGAGCATGTGGAGAGACGTTCGTTTATCTAGCACCAAGGGAACGTGTTGCAGGGAAACTTTTACTCTGGATTCTCAGTCTGTTTCCTAGTACCGGTTTGAAGTTACTGCAGTTTTCACTGTAAAACCGAGTTGGAACTTGTACACCCCCAAATATATGTATGGAATGGAGTTTGCAACTGAAAAGAAACTTTGTGTTCCCAAGAAGGTATGTGAAGGACGGCTTTAACATCCAATTATCTCTCAGAACTGAGCATGTGGTGAGACTTTCGTTCATCTAGCACCAAGGGAACGGGTTGCAGGAGAAACATTTACTGTGGTTTCTCAGTCTGTTCCCTATTGCCGTTTTGAAGTTCCTGCAGTTTTCACTGTAAAACCGAGTTGGAGCTATTACCTCCCCATATATATATATGGAATGGAGTTTGCCACTGAAAAGATACTATGTGTTCCCAACAAGCTAGGTGAAGGACGGCATTCACACACAATTATCTCTCAGAATTGAGCATGTGGAGAGACGTTCTTTCATCTAGCATCAAGGGAATGGCTTGCAGGAGAAACTTTTACTCTGTTTTCACAGCGTGTTTCCTAGTGCCGGTTTGTAGTTCCTGCAGTTTTAACTGTAAACCGAGTTGGAGCTAGAACCTCCCCCTATATATGTATGGATTGGAGTTTGCAACTGAAATAAACATTGTGTTCCCAACAAGCTAGGTGAAGGACGGCTTTCACACACACTTATCTCTCAGATCTGAGCATGTGGAGAGACTTTCGTTCATCTAGCACAAATGGAACGGGTTGCAGGAGAAAATTTTACTCTGGTCTCTCAGTATGTTTCCTATTGCTGGTGTGAAGTTCCTGCAGTTTTCACTGTAAAACCGATTTGGAGCTTGTACTTCCCCATATATATGTATGGAGTGGAGTTTGCAACTGAAAAGAAACTTTGTGTTCCCTACAAGCTAGGTGAAGGACGGCTTTCACACACATTTATCTCTCAGATCTGAGCATGGGGTAAGACGTTCGTTCATCTAGCACCAAGGGAACGATTTGCAGGAGAAACTTTTAATCTGGTTTCTCAGTCTGTTTCCTAGTGCCGGTTTGATTTTCCTGCAGTTTTCACTGTAAAACCGAGTTGGAGCTAGTACCTCCCCATATATATGTATGGATTGGAGTTGGCAACTGAAAATAAAAATTGTGTTCCCAACAAGCTATGTGAAGGACTGCTTTCACACACACATGTCTCTCAGAACTGAGCATGTGGAGACACGTTCGTTCATCTAGCACAATGGGAACGGGTTGCAGGAGAAACTTTTACTCCGGTTTCTCAATCTGTTTCCTAGTGCCGGTTTGAAGTTCCTGCAGTTTTCACTGTAAAACCGAGTTGGAGCTGGTACCTCCCCATATATATGTATGGAGTGGAGTTTGCAACTGAAATAATCTTTGTGTTCCCAAAAGCTAGGTGAAGGACGGCTTTCAAACACACTTATCTCTCAGAACTGAGCATGTGGAGAGACGTTCGTTCATCTAGCACCAAGGGAACGGGTTGCAGGAGAAACTTTTATTCTGGTTTCTAAGTCTGTTTCCTAGTGCCGGTGTGCAGTTCCTGCAGTTTTCACTGTAAAATCGAGTTGGAGCTAGTACCTCCCCATATATATGTATGGAGTGGAGTTTCCAAATGTAAAGAACTTTGTGTTCCAAAAAATCTAGGTGAAGGACGGCTTTCACACACACTTATCTCTCAGAACTGAGCATGTGGAGAGACGTTCGTTCATCTAGCACAAAGGAAAGGTTTGCAGGAGAAACTTATAATCTGTTTGCTCAGTCTGTTTCCTAGTGCCGGGTTGAAGTTCCTGCAGTTTTCACTGTAAAACCGTTTTGGAGCTAGTACCTCCCCATATATATGTATGGAGTGGGGTTTGCAACTGAAAAGAAACTTTGTGTTCCCATCAAGCAAGGTGAAGGACGGCTTTCACACACACTTATCTCTCAGAACTGAGCATGTGGAGAGACTTTCGTTCATTTACCTACAAGGGAATGGGTTGCAGGAGAAAATTTTACTCTGGGTTCACAGTGTTTTTCCTAGTGCCGGTTTCAAGTTCCTGCAGTTTTCATTGTAAAACTGAGTTGGAGCTAGAACCTCCCCCTGTATAAGTATGTATTGGAGTTTGCAACTGAAAAGAAACTTTGTGTTCCCAACAAGCAAGATGAAGTACGGCTTTCACACACACTTATGTCTCAGAACTGAGCATGTTGAGAGACGTTCGTTCATCTAACACCAATGGAACGGGTTGCAGGAGAAATTTTTACTCTGGTTTCCCAGTGTGTTTCCTAGTGCCGGTTTGAAGATCCTGCAGTTTTCACAGTAAAACCGAGTTGGAGCTAGATTCTCCCCTTATATATGTATGGAGTGGAGTTGCCACTGAAAAGAAACTTTGTGTTCCCAACAAGCAAGATGAAGTACGGCTTTCACACACACTTATCTCTCAGAACTTAGCATGTGGAAAGAAGTTCGTTCATGTAGCACAAAGGGAACGGGTTGCATTAGAAACATTTACTCTGGTTTCTCAGTCTGTTTCCTAGGGCCGGTGTGAAGTCCCTGCAGTTTTCACTGTAAAACGGAGTTGGAGCTAGTACTTCCCCATATATATGTATGGAGTGGAGTTTGCAACTGAAAAGAATCTTTGTGTTCCCAACAAGATAAGTGAAGGACGGCTTTCACACACACTTATCTCTCAGAACTAATCATGTGGATAGACGTTTGTTCATCTAGCACAAAGGGAACGGTTTGCAGGAGAAACTTTTACTCCGGTTTCTAAGTCTGTTGCCTAGTGCCGGTTTGAAGTTCCTGCACTTTTCACTGTAAAATCGAGTTGGAGCTTGTACCTCCCCATATATATTTATGGAGTGGAGTTTGCAACTGAAAAGAAACTTTGTGTTCCCCAAAATCCAGGTGAAGGACGGCTTTCACACACACTTATCTCTCAGAAATGAACATGTGAAGAAACGTTCGTTCATCTAGCCCAAATGGAACGGGTTGCAGGAGAAACATTTACTCTGGTTTCTCAGTCTGTTTCCTAGTTCCGGTTTGAAGTTCCTGCAGTTTTCACAGTAAAACTGTGTTGGAGATATTACCTCCCCATGTATATGTGTTTAGTGGAGTTTGCCACTGAAAAGAAACTTTGTGTTCCCAACAAGCTAGGTGAAGGACGGCTTTCACACACACTTATTTCTCAGAATTGAGCATGTGGAGAGACTTTCGTTCATCTATCAACAAGGGAACGGGTTGCAGGAGAAATTTTACTCTGGGTTCACAGTGTGTTTCCTAGTGCCGGATTGAATTTCCTGCAGTTTTCACGGTAAAACCGAGTTGGAGCTTGACCCTCCCCCTATATATGTATGGATTGGTGTTTGCAACTGAAAATAAACATTGTGTTCCCAACAAGATAGGTGAAAGACGGCTTTCACACACACATATGTTCTCAGAACTGAGCATGTGGAGAGACGTTCGTTCATCTAGCACCAAGGGAACGATTTGCAGGGGAAACTTTTTCTGGTTTCTCAGTCTGTTCCTAGTGCCGGATCGAATTTCCTGCAGTTTTCACTGTAAAACCGAGTTGGAGCTAGTACCTCCCCATATATATGTATGGAGTGTAATTTGCTCCTGAATAGAAACTTTGTGTTCCCAAAAATCTAGGTGAAGGACGGCTTTCACACACACTTATCTCTCAGAACTGAGCATGTGGAGAGAATTTCGTTTATCTAGCACCAAGAGAACGTGTTTCAGGAGAAAAATTTACTCTGGATTCTGAGACTGTTTCCTAGTGCCGGTTTGAAGTTACTGCAGTTTTCACTGTAAAACCGAGTTGGAGCTAATACCCCCCTAAATATATGTATGGAATGGAGTTTGCAACTGAAAAGAAACTTTGTGTTCCCAAGAAGCTAGGTGAAGAACGGCTTTGACATCCAATTATCTCTCAGATCTGAGCATGTGGAGAGACTTTCTTTCATCTAGCACCAAGGGAATGGGTTGCAGGAGAAACTTTTAATCTGTTTTCTCAGTCTGTTTCCTAGTGCCGGATCGAATTTCCTGCAGTTTTCTCTGTAAAACCGAGTTGGAGCTAGTACCTCCCCATATATATGTATGGATTGGAGTTGGCAACTGAAAATAAAAATTGTGTTCCCAACAAGCTATGTGAAGGACTGCTTTCACACACAAATGTCTCTCAGAACTGAGCATGTGGAGACAAGTTCTTTCACCTAGCACAATTGGAACGGGTTGCAGGAGAATCTTTTACTCCGGTTTCTCAATCTGTTTCCTAGTGTCGGTTTGAAGTTCCTGCAGTTTTCACTGTAAAACCGAGTTGGTGCTGGTACCTCCCCATATACATGTATGGAGTGGACTTTGCAACTGAAAATAATCTTTGTGTTCCCAACAAGCTAGGTGAAGGTCGGCATTCACACACACTTATCTTTCAGACCTGAGCATGTGGAGAGACTTTCGTTCATCTAGCACCAAGGGAACGGGTTGCAGGAGAAACTTTTTGTCTGGTTTCTAAGTCTGTTTCCTAGTGCCAGTGTGCAGTTCCTGCAGTTTTCACTGTAAAATCGAGTTGGAGCTAGTACTTCCCCATATATATGTATGGAGTTGAGTTTGCAACTGTAAGGAAACTTTGTGTTCCCAAAAATCTAGGTGAAGGACGGCTTTCACACACACTTATCTCTCAGAACTTAGCATGTGAATAGACGTTCGTTCATCTAGCACAAATGGAACGTGTTGCAGGAGAAACTATTTCTCTCGTTTCTCAGTCAGTTTCCTAGAGCCGGTATGTATTTCCTTCAGTTTTCAGTGTAAAACCGATTTGGAGCTATTACTTCCTCATATATATATATGGAGTGGAGTTTGCCACTCAAATGATACTTTGTGTTCCCATCAATCTAGGTGAAGGACGGCTTTCACACACACTTATCTCTCCGAATTGAGCATGTGGAGAGACGTTCTTTCATCTAGCATCAAGGGAATGGCTTGCAGGGGAAACTTTTACTCTGTTTTCACAGCGTGTTTCCTAGTGCCGGTTTGTAGTTCCTGCATTTTTCACTGTAAAACCGAGTTGGAACTAGAACCTCCCCCTATATATGTATGGATTGGAGTTTGCAACTGAAATAAACATTGTGTTCCCAACAAGCTAGGTGAAGGACGGCTTTCACACACACTTATCTCTCAGATCTGAGCATGTGGAGAGACTTTCGTTCATCTAGCACAAATGGAACGGGTTGCAGGAGAAAATTTTACTCTGGTCTCTCAGTATGTTTCCTAGTGCCGGTGTGAAGTTCATGCAGTTTTCACTGTAAAACCGAGTTGGAGCTTGTACTTCCCCATATATATGTATGGAGTGGAGTTTGCAACTGAAAAGAAACTTTGTGTTCCCTACAAGCTAGGTGAAGTACGGCTTTCACACACACTTATGTCTCAGATCTGAGCATGTGGAGAGACTTTCGTTCATCTAGCAACAAGGGAACGGGTTGCAGGAGAAACTTTAACTCTGGGTTCACATTGTGTTTCCTAGTGCCGGTTTGAAGTACCTGCAGTTTACACGGTAATACAGAGTTGGAGCTTGAACCTCCCCCTATATATGTATGGATTGGGGTTTGCAACTGAAAATAAACATTGTGTTCCCAACAAGCTAGGTGAAAGACGGCTTTCACACACACTTATCTCTCAGATCTGAGCATGTGGAGAGACGTTCGTTCATCTAGCACCAAGGGAACGATTTGCAGGAGAAACTTTTTATCTGGTTTCTCAGTCTGTTTCCTAGTGCCGGTTTGATTTTCCTGCAGTTTTCACTGTAAAACCGAGTTGGAGCTAGTACCTCCCCATATATATGTATGGATTGGAGTTGGCAACTGAAAATAAAAATTGTGTTCCCAACAAGCTATGTGAAGGATTACTTTCACACACACATGTCTCTCAGAACTGAGCATGTGGAGACACGTTCGTTCATCTAGCACAATGGGAACGGGTTGCAGGAGAAACTTTTACTCCGGTTTCTAAATCTGTTTCCTAGTGCCGGTTTGAAGTTCCTGCAGTTTTCACTGTAAAACCGAGTTGGGGCTTGTACTTCCCCATATATATGTATGGAGTGGAGTTTGCAACTTAAAATAATCTTTGTGTTCCCAAAATCTAGGTGAAGGACGGCTTTCACACACACTTATCTCTCAGAACTGAGCATGTGGAGAGACGTTCGTTCATCTAGTACCAAGGGAACGGGTTGCAGGAGTAACTTTTAGTCTGGTTTCTAAGTCTGTTTCCTAGTGCCGGTGTGCAGTTCCTGCAGTTTTCACTGTAAAATCGAGTTGGAGCTTGTACCTCCCCATATATATGTATGGAGTGGAGTTTCCAAATGTAAAGAAACTTTGTGTTCCCAAAAATCTAGGTGAAGGACGGCTTTCACACACACTTATCTCTCAGAACTGAGCATGTGGAGAGACGTTCGTTCATCTAGCACTAAGGGAAAGGTTTGCAGGGGAAACTTATATTCTGTTTGCTCAGTCTGTTTCCTAGTGCCGGGTCGAAGTTCCTGCAGTTTTCACTGTAAAACCGTTTTGGAGCTAGTACCTCCCCATATATATGTATGGAGTGGGGTTTGCAACTGAAAAGAAACTTTGTGTTCCCATCAAGCAAGGTGAAGGACGGCTTTCACACACACTTTTCTCTCAGAACTGAGCATGTGGAGAGACTTTCGTTCATCTACCTACAATGGAATGGGTTGCAGGAGAAAATTTTACTCTGGGTTCACAGTGTTTTTCCTAGTGCCGGTTTCAAGTTCCTGCAGTTTCACTGTAAAACTGAGTTGGAGCTAGAACCTCCCCCTATATATGTATGTATTGGAGTTTGCAACTGAAAATAAGCATTTTGTTCCCAACAAGCTAGGTGAAGGACGGCTTTCACACACACTTATGTCTCAGAACTGAGCATGTTGAGAGACGTTCGTTCATCTAGCACCAATGGAACGGGTTGCAGGAGAAATTTTACTCTGGTTTCCCAGTGTGTTTCCTAGTGCCGGTTTTGAAGATCCTGCAGTTTTCACAGTAAAACCGAGTTGGAGCTAGATCCTCCCCTTATATATGTATGGAGTGGAGTTTGCCACTGAAAAGAAACTTTGTGTTCCCATCAAGCAAGATGAAGTACGGCTTTCACACACACTTATCTCTCAGAACTTAGTATGTGGAAAGAAGTTCGTTCATGTAGCACAAAGGGAACGGGTTGCATGAGAAACATTTACTCTGGTTTCTCAGTCTGTTTCCTAGGGCCGGTGTGAAGTCCCTGCAGTTTTCACTGTAAAACCGAGTTGGAACTAGTACTTCCCCATATATATGTATGGAGTGGAGTTTGCAACTGAAAAGAATCTTTGTGTTCCCAACAAGCTAAGTGAAGGACGGCTTTCCCACAGACTTATCTCTCAGAACGAATCATGTGGATAGACGTTTGTTCATCTAGCACAAAGGGAACTTTTTGCAGGAGAAACTTTTACTCCGGTTTCTCAGTCTGTTCCCTAGTGCCGGTTTGAAGTTCCTGCACTTTTCACTGTAAAATCGAGTTGGAGCTTGTACCTCCCCATATATATTTATGGATTGGAGTTTGCAACTGAAAAGAAACTTTGTGTTCCCCAAAATCCAGGTGAAGGACGGCTTTCACACACACTTATCTCTCAGAAATGAACATGTGAAGAAACGTTCATTCATCTAGCCCAAATGGAACGGGTTGCAGGAGAAACATTTACTCTGGTTTCTCAGTCTGTTTCCTAGTTCCGGTTTGAAGTTCCTGCAGTTTTCACAGTAAAACTGTGTTGGAGATATTCCCTCCCCATGTATATGTGTGAAGTGGAGTTTGCCACTGAAAAGAAACTTTGTGTTCACAACAAGCTAGGTGAAGGACGGCTTTCACACACACTTATTTCTCAGAACTGAGCATGTGGAGAGGCTTTCGTTCATCTATCAACAAGGGAACGGGTTGCAGGAGAAATTTTACTCTGGGTTCACAGTGTGTTTCCTAGTGCCGGATTGAATTTCCTGCAGTTTTTCACGGTAATACAGAGTTGGAGCTTGACCCCTCCCCCTATATATGTATGGATTG
The DNA here is from genome assembly GCF_009834535.1 of Camelus ferus. Classification (NCBI taxonomy): domain Eukaryota; kingdom Metazoa; phylum Chordata; class Mammalia; order Artiodactyla; family Camelidae; genus Camelus; species Camelus ferus. The sequence goes on from NC_045726.1 coordinate 104,347, forward strand.
GTGTTTGCAACTGAAAATAAACATTGTGTTCCCAACAAGATAGGTGAAAGACGGCTTTCACACACACATATGTCTCAGAACTGAGCATGTGGAGAGACGTTCGTTCATCTAGCACCAAGGGAACGATTTGCAGGGGAAACTTTTTCTGGTTTCTCAGTCTGTTTCCTAGTGCCGGATCGAATTTCCTGCAGTTTTCACTGTAAAACCGAGTTGGAGCTAGTACCCTCCCCATATATATGTATGGAGTGTAATTTGCTCCTGAATAGAAACTTTGTGTTCCCAAAAATCTAGGTTAAGGACGGCTTTCACACACACTTATCTCTCAGAACTGAGCATGTGGAGAGAAGTTCGTTTATCTAGCACCAAGGGAAAGTGTTCAGGAGAAACTTTTACTCTGGATTCTCAGACTGTTTCCTAGTGCCGGTTTGAAGTTACTGCAGTTTTCACTGTAAAACCGAGTTGGAGCTAGTACCCCCCCTAAATATATGTATGGAATGGAGTTTGCAACTGAAAAGAAACTTTGTGTTCCCAAAAAGCTAGGTGAAGGACGGCATTGACATCCAATTATCTCTCAGATCTGAGCATGTGGAGAGACTTTCTTTCATCTAGCACCAAGGGAATGGCTTGCAGGAGAAAATTTTAATCTGTTTTCTCAGTCTGTTTCCTAGTGCCGGATCGAATTTCCTGCAGTTTTCACTGTAAAACCGAGTTGAAGCTAGTACCTCCCCATATATATGTATGGATTGGAGTTGGCAACTGAAAATAAAAATTGTGTTCCCAACAAGCTATGTGAAGGACTGCTTTCACACACAAATGTCTCTCAGAACTGAGCATGTGGAGACACGTTCGTTCATCTAGCACAATTGGAACGGGTTGCAGGAGAATCTTTTACTCCGGATTCTCAATCTGTTCCTAGTATCGGTTTGAAGTTCCTGCAGTTTTCACTGTAAAACCGAGTTGGAGTTAGTACCTCCCCATATATATGTATGGAGTGGAGTTTGCAACTGTAAAGAAACTTTGTGTTCCCAAAAATCTAGGTGAAGGACGGCTTTCAGACACACTTATCTCTCAGAACTCAGCATGTGAGTAGACGTTCGTTCATCTAGCACAAATGGAACGGGTTGCAGGAGAAACTATTTCTCTCGTTTCTCAGTCAGTTTCCTAGAGCCGGTATGTATTTCCTGCAGTTTTCAGTGTAAAACCGATTTGGAGCTATTACTTCCCCATATATATATGGAGTGGAGTTTGCCACCTAAGTGATACTTTGTGTTCCCATCAATCTAGGTGAAGGACGGCTTTCACACACACTTATTTCTCTGAACTGAGCATGTGGAGAGACTTTCGTTCATGTAGCACAAAGGGAACGGTTTGAAGTAGGAACTTTTACTCTGGGTTCACAGTGTGTTTCCTAGTGCCGGTTTGAAGTTCCTGCAGTTTTCACTGTAAAACCGATTTGGAGCTAGTACCTCCCCATATATATGTATGGAGTGGGGTTTGCAACTGAAAAGAAACTTTGTGTTCCCATCAAGCAAGGTGAAGGACGGATTTCACACACACTTATCTCTCAGAACTGAGCATGTGGAGAGAATTTCGTTCATCTACCAACAAGGGAATGGGTTGCAGGAGAAAATTTTTCTCTGGGTTCACAATGTGTTTCCTAGTGCCGGTTTGAAGTTCCTGCAGTTTTCACTGTAAACTGAGTTGGAGCTAGAACCTCCCCATATATATGTATGGATTGGAGTTTGCAACTGAAAATAAAGATTTTGTTCCCAACAAGCTAGGTGAATGACGGCTTTCACACACACTTATGTCTCAGAACTGAGCATGTTGAGAGACTTTCGTTCATCTAGCACCAAGGGAACGGGTTGCAGGAGAAACTTTACTCTGGATTCTCAGTCTGTTTCCAAGTGCCGGTTTGAATTTCCTGCAGTTTTCACTGTAAAACCGATTTGGAGCTAGAACCTCCCCTTATATATGTATGGAGTGCAGTTTGCCACTGAAAAGAAACTTTGTATTTCCAACAAGCAAGGTGAAGTACGGCTTTCACACACACTTATCTCTCAGAAATTAGCATGTGGAAAGAAGTTCTTTAATGTTGCACAAAGGGAACGGGTTGCATGAGAAAAATTTACTCTGGTTTCTCAGACTGTTTCCTAGGGCCGGTGTGAAGTTCCAGCAGTTTTCACTGTAAAACCGAGTTGGAGCTAGTACTTCCCCATATATATGTATGGAGTGGAGTTTGCAACTGAAATGAATCTTTGTGTTCTCAACAAGCTAAGTGAAGGACGCCTTTCACACACACTTATCTCTCAGAACTAATCATGTGGATAGACGTTTGTTCATCTAGCACAAAGTGAACGGGTTGCAGGAGAAACTTTTACTCCGGTTTCTCAGTCTGTTTCCTAGTGCCGGTTTGAAGTTCCTGCACTTTTCACTGTAAAATCGATGTGGAGCTTGTACGTCCCCATATATATGTATGGAGTGGAGTTTGCAACTGAAAAGAGACTTTGTGTTCCCCAAAATCCAGGTGAAGGACGGCTTTCACACACACTTATCTCTCAGAAATGAACATGTGAAGAAACGTTCGTTCATCTAGCCCAAATGGAACGGGTTGCAGGAGAAACATTTTCTCTGGTTTCTCAGTCTGTTTCCTAGTTCCGGTTTGAAGTTCCTGCAGTTTTCACTGTAAAACTGTGTTGGAGCTATTACCTCCCCATGTATATGTGTGGAGTGGAGTTTGCCACTGAAAAGAAACTTTGTGTTTCCAACAAGCTAGGTGAAGTTCGGCTTAAACACACACTTATCTCTCAGAACTGAGCATGTGGAGAGACTTTCGTTCATCTAGCAACAAGGAAACGGGTTGCAGGAGAATCTTTTACTCTGGGTTCACAGTGTGTTTCCTAGTGCCGGTTTGAAGTTCCTGCAGTTTCCACGGTAAAACCCAGTTGGAGCTTGAACCTCCCCCTATATATGTATGGATTGGAGTTTGCAACTGAAAATAAACATTGTGTTCCCAACAAGATATGTGAAAGACGGCTTTCACACACACATATCTCTTAGAACTGAGCATGTGGAGAGACGTTCGTTCATCTAGCACAAAGGGAACGATTGCAGGAGAAACTTTTTCTGGTTTCTCAGTCTGTTTCCTAGTGCCAGTTCGAATTTCCTGCAGTTTTCACTGTAAAACCGAGTTGGAGCTATTACTGTACTTCCCCATATATATGTATGGAGTTAATTTGCTCCTGAATAGAAACGTTGTGTTCCCAAATTCTAAGGTGAAGGACGGCTTTCACACACACTTATCTCTCAGAAACTGAGCATGTGGAGAGACGTTCGTTTATCTAGCACCAAGGGAACGTGTTGCAGGGAAACTTTTACTCTGGATTCTCAGTCTGTTTCCTAGTGCCGGTTTGAAGTTACTGCAGTTTTCACTGTAAAACCGAGTTTGAACTAGTACCCCCCCCTTCTCCCCCCAAATTATATGTATGGAATGGAGTTTGCAAACTGAAAAGAAACTTTGTGTTCCCAAGAAGCTAGTTGAAGGACGGCTTAACATCCAATTACCTCTCAGATCTGAGCATGTGGAGAGACTTTCTTTCGTCTAGCACCAACGGAACGGGTTGCAGGAGAAACATTTACTGTGGTTTCTCAGTCTGTTCCCTATTGCCGTTTTGAAGTTCCTGCAGTTTTCACTGTAAAACCGAGTTGGAGCTATTACCTCCCCATATATATACATGGAATGGAGTTTGCCACTGAAAAGATACTATGTGTTCCCAACAAGCTAGGTGAAGGACGGCATTCACAAGCAATTATCTCTCAGAACTGAGCATGTGGAGAGACTTTCGTTCATCTAGCAACAAGGGAACGGGTTGCAGGAGAAACTTTTACTCTGGGTTCACAGTGTGTTTCCTAGTGCCGGTTTGAAGTTCCTGCAGTTTTCATGGTAAAACCGAGGTTGGAGCTTGAACCTCCCCCTATATATGTATGGATTGGAGTTTGCAACTGAAAATAAACTTTGTGTTCCCAGCAAGATATGTGAAAGACGGCTTTCACACACAAATATCTCTCAGAACTGAGCATGTGGAGAGACGTTCGTTCATCTAGCACAAAGGGAACGATTTGCAGGAGAAACTTTTTCTGGTTTCTCAGTCTGTTTCCTAGTGCCGGATCGAATTTCCTGAAGTTTTCACTGTAAAACCGAGTTGGAGCTAGTACCTCCCCATATATATGTATGGAGTGTAATTTGCTCCTGAATAGAATCTTTGTGTTCCCAAAAATCTAGGTGAAGGACGGCTTTCACACACACTTACCTCTCAGAACTGAGCATGTGGAGAGACAGTTTTTCATCTAGCAAAAGGGAACGGGTTGAAGGAGAAACATTTACTCCGGTTTCTCAGCATTTTTCCTAGTGCCGGTTTGAAGTTCCTGCAGTTTACACTGTAAAATTGAGTTGGAGCTAGTACCTCCCCATATATATGTATGGAGTGGAGTTTGCAAGTTAAAAGAAACTTTGTGTTCCCTACAAGCTAGGTGAAGGACGGTTTTCACACACACTTATCTCTCAGAACTTTGCATGTGTAGACACTTTCGTTCATCTAGCACCAAGGGAACGGGTTGCAGGAGAAACTTTTACTCTGGTTTCTCAGTCTGTTTCCAAGTGCCGTTTTGAAGTTCCTGCAGTTTTCACTGTAATCTGATTTGGAGCTAGTACCTCCCCATATAAATGTATGGAGTGGAGTTAGCAACCGAAAAGAATCTTTGTGTTCCCAACAAGCTAGGTTAAGGACGGCTTTCACACACAATTATCTCTCAGATCTGAGCATGTGGACAAACGTTCGTTCACCTAGCACCAAGGGAACGGGTTGCAGGAGAAACTTTTACTCTGCTGTTCTCAGTTTGTTTCCTAGTGCCAGTTTTAATTTCCTGCAGTTTTCACTGTAAAACCGAGTTGGAGCTAGTACCACCCCATATATATGTATGGAGAGGAGTTTGCAACTGAAAAGAAACTTTGTGTTTCCAACAATTTAGGTGAAGGAAGGCTTTCAAACACACTTATCTCTCAGAACTGAGCATGTGCATAGACGTTCGTTTCAACTAGTACCAAGGGAAATGTTTGCAGGAGAAACTTTTACGCTGGTTTCTCAGTCTATTTACTAGTTCCGGTTTGAAGTTCTTGCAGCTTTCACTGTAAAACCGAGTTGGAGCATGTACCTCCCCATATATATGTATGGAGTTGAGTTTGCAAGTTTAAAGATACTTTGTGTTCCCAACAAGCTTGGTAAAGGACGGCTTTCACACACACTTATCTATCAGAATTGAGCATGTGGAGAGACGTTCGTTCATTTACCACCAAGGGAACGGGGTGCAGGAGAAACCTTTACTCTGGTTTCTCAGTCTGTTTCCTAGTTCCAGTTTGAATTTCCTGCAGTTTTCACTGTAAAACAGACTTGGAGCTAGTAACTCCCCATATATATGTTATGGAGTGGAGTTTACAACTGAAAAGAAACTTTGTGTTCCCAACAAGCTAGGTGAAGGACGGCTTTCACACACACATGTATCTCTCAGAACTGAGCAGGTGGAGAGACGTTCATTCATCTAGCACTAAGGGAATGGGTTGCGGGAATAACTTAACCCTGGTTTCTCAGTTTTTTCCTAGTGCCTGTTTTAAGTTCCTGAAGTTTTCACTGTAAAACCGAGTTGGAGCTATTAACTCCCCATATATATGTATGGAGTGAAGTTTGCAAGTGAAAAGAAACTTTGTGTTCCCAACAAGCTTGGTGAAGGGCAGCTTTCACACACACATATCTCTCAGAACTGAGCATGTGGAGAGACGTTCGTTCATCTAGCACCAAGTGAACGGGTTGCAGGAGAAACTTTACTCTGGTTTCTCAGTCTGTTTCTTAGTGCCAGTTTGAAGTTCCTGCATTTTCAGTGTAAAACAGATTTGGACCTAGTACCTCCCCATATATATGTATGGAGTGGAGTTTGCAATTGAAAAAAATCTTTGTTTTCCCAACAAGCATAGTGAAGGACTGATTTCACACACACTTATCTCTCAGACTTAGCATGTGGAGAGACGTTCGTTCATCTAGCACCAAGGGAACGGGTTGCAAGGAAACTTTCACTCTGGTTTATCAGTTCTGTTCTCTGGTTTGAATTTCCTGCAGTTTTCTCTGAAAATCCGAGTTGCGAGCTAGTACCTCCCCATTTATATGTATGGAGTGGAGATTGCAACTGAAAAGAAACGGTGTTTACCCAACAAGCAGGTGAAGGACGGCTTTCACACACAATTATCTCTCAGATCTGAGCATGTGGAGAGACGTTCGTTAACCTAGTACCAGGAACGGGTGCCGGAGAAATTTTTATCTGGTTCTCAGTCTGTTTCCTAGTGCCGGTTTGAAGTTCCTGCAGTTTCACAGTTAAAACAGGTTGGAGCTTGTACATACCCATATATATATATGGATTGTGTTGGCAACTGAAAAGTTACTTTGGGTTCGAACAATCTAGGTGAAGGACGGTTTCACACACATTATCTCTCAGAACTGAGCATGTGGAGAGAGTGCGTTCATCTAGCACCAAGGGAAGGATTGCAGGAGAAACTTTTACTCTAGGTTTCTAGGTCTTTCCAAGTGCGGTTTAAGTTCCTGCAGTTTTCACTGTAAATTGATTTGGAGCTAGTAACCTCCCATATAAATGTATGGATTGGAGTTTACAACCGAAAAGAATCTTGTGTTCCAACAAGATAGGTGAAGACGGCTTTCACACACACATATCTTTCAGAACTGAGCATATGGAGAGAATTTGTTTCTTCTAGGAACAAGGGAACTGGTTGCAGAGAAAACTCTTACTCTGGTTTCTCACGACTGGTTCCTAGTGCCGGTTTGAAATTCCTGCATTTTTCTCTGAAAACCGAGTTGGAGCTAGTACCTCCCCATATATATGTATGGAGTGGAGATTGCAACTGAAAAGAAACTGTGTTCCCAAAAAGCAAGTTGAAGGAGCTTTCACACACAATTATCTCTCAGATCTGAGCATGTGTATAAACGTTCGTTCACTAGCAAAAGGGAACGGGTTGCCGGAGAAATTTTATTCTGGTTTCTCAGTCTTTTTCTAGTGCCGGTTTGAAGTTCCTGCAGTGTTTCACAGTAAAACAGAGTTGGAGCTTGTACTCCCCATATATGTATGGAGTTGAGTTTGCAACTGAAAAGTTACTTTTGTGTTCCGAACAATCTAGGTGAAGGACGGCTTTCACACACACTTATTCTCAGAATGAGCATGTCGAGAGATTTTCGTTCATCTAGCATTAAAGGAGACGGGTTGCAGGGAAACTTTTACTCTGCATTCTCAGTCTGTTTCCTAGTGCCGGTTTGAAGCTTCCTGCAGTTTTCACTGTATAAACCGAGTTGGAGCTAGTCACTCCCACTATATATATATATATGGAGTGGAGTTTGCAACTGAAAAGGATCTTGTATTCCCAACAAGCTAGGTGAAACACGGCGTTCACACACACTTACCTCTCAGAAATGAAAATGTGAGAGACGTTCTTTCAACTAACCAAGGGAACGGGTGCAGGAGAAACTTTTACTCTGCTTTCTCAGTCTGTTTCCTACTGCCATTTTGAGTTCCTCAGTTATCACTGTAAAACAGATTTATAGCTAGTACCACCCCATATATATGTATGGAGGGAGTTTGCAAACTGAAAAGAAACTTTGGTGTCCAACTGAGCTAGGTGAAGGAAGGCTTTCAAACACACTTTCTCTCAGAACTGGCATGTGCAGAGACGTTCGTTCAACTAGTACCAAGGGAAAAGATTGCAGGGAACTTTTACTCTGGTTTCTCAGTCTGTTTCCTAGTTCCGGTTTGAAGTTCGTGCAGTTTCACTGTAAAACTGAGTTGGAGCTTGTACCTCCCATATATTGTATGGAGTTGAGTTTGCAAGTGTAAAGATACTTGTGTTCCCAACAAGCTGGTAAAGGACGGCTTTCACACACACTTACCTCTCAGAATGAGCATGTGGAGAGACTTTTCTTCATCTAGCAAAAAGGGAACGGGTTGAAGGAGAAATATTTACTCCGGTTTCTCAGTCTGTTTCCTAGTGCGGGTTTGAAGTCCTGCAGTTTTCACTTTAAAACCGAGTTGGAGATTGTACCTCCCCATAGATATGTATGGCGTGGAGTTGCAAGTGAAAAGAAACTTTGTGTTCCCAACAAGCTAGGTGAAGGACGGCTTTCACACACACTTATCTCTCAGAACTTAGCATGTGGGAGACGTTCGTTCATCTAGCACCAGGGAACGGGTTGCAGGAGAAACTTTTTCTCTGGTTTCTCAGTCTGTTTCCAAGTGCCGGTTTGAAGTTCCTGCAGTTTTCACTGTAAATCTGATTTGGAGCTAGTACCTCCCATATAAATGTAGGGAGTGGAGAATGCAACCAAAAAGAATCTTTGTGTTCCAAACAAGATAGGTGAAGGACGGCTTTCACACACACTTACCTCTCAGAACTGAGCATGTGGAGGAGACTTTTTTTCATCTAGCAAAAGGAAACGGGTTGAAGAAGAAACATTACTGGTTTCTCAGCTTTTTCCTAGTGCAGGTTAAAGATCCGCAGTTTACACTGTAAATTGAGTTGGAGCTAGTACCTCCCCATATAAATGTATGGTGTGGGAGTTTGCAACCGAAAAGAATCTTTGTGTTCCCAACAAGATAGATGAAGGACGGCTTTCACACACACTTTACTTTCAGAACTGAGCATATGGAGAGAATTCGTTCTTCTAGGAACAAGGGAATGGTTGCAGGAGAAACTATTACTCTGGGTTTCTCAGTCCTGTTCCTAGTGCCGGTTTGAAGTTCCTGAATTTTTCTCTGAAAACCAGGTGGAGTTAGTACCTCCCATATATATGTATGGAGTGGAGATTGCAACTGAAAGAAACTGTGTTCCCAACAAGCTAGGTTAAGGACGGCTTTCACACACAATTATCTCTCAGATCTGAGCATGTGGACAAACGTTCGTTACCTAGCACCAAGGAACGGTTGCAGGAGAAACTTTTACTCTGCTTCTCAGTCTGTTTCCTAGTGCCAGTTTTAAGTTCCTGCAGTTTCACTGTAAAACCGAGTTGGAGCTAGTACACCCCTATATATTATGGAGAGGAGTTTGCAACTGAAAAGAAACTTTGTGGTTCCCAACAAGTTAGGTGAAGGAAGGCTTTCAAACACACTTATCTCTAGAACTGAGCATGTGCAGAGACGTTCGTTCAACTAGTACCAAGGGAAAAGTTTGGCAGGAGAACTTTACGCTGGTTTCTCAGATGTTTACTAGTTCGGTTTGAAGTTCTTGCAGTTTTCCCTGTAAAACCGAGTTGGAGCATGTACCTCCCCATATATGTATGGAGTTGAGTTTGCAAGTGAAAGATACTTTGTGTTCCCAACAAGCTGGTAAAGGACGGCGTTCACACACTTATCTCTCTAGAATGAGCATGTGGAGAGACTTTCGTTCATCTACCACCAAGGGAACGGGTTGCAGGAGAAACTTTTACTCTGGTTTTCAGTCTGTTTCCTAGTGCCAGTTTGAATTTCCTGCAGTTTTCACTGTAAAACCGACTTGGACCTAGTATCTCCCCATATACATGTATGGAGTGAAGTTTGCAAGTGAAAAGAAACTTTGTGTTCCAAACAAGCTTGGTGAAGGGCAGCCTTTCACACACACATATCTCTCAAAACTGAGCATGTGGAGAGACTTTCGTTCATCTAGCACCAAGTGAACGGGTTGCAGGAGAACTTTTACTCTGTTTCTCAGTCTGGTTCCCAGTGCCAGTGAAGTTCCTGCATTTTTCACTGTAAAACGATTTGGACCTAGTACCTCCCCATATATATGTATGGACTGGAGTTTGCAATTGAAAAAAATCTTTGTTTTCCCAACAAGCATAGTGAATGACGGATTCACACACACTTATCTCTCAGAACTTAGCATGTGGAGAGACGTTCGTTCATCTAGCACGAAGGGAACGGGTTGCAGGAGAAACTTTTTCTCTGTTTCTCAGTCTGTTTCCAAGTGCCGGTTTGAAGTTCCTGCAGTTTTCACTGTAAATCTGATTTGGAGCTACTACTCCCATAAATGTATGGAGTGGAGTTTACAACCGAAAAGAATCTTTGTGTTCCAAACAGATAGGTGAAGGACGGCTTTCACACACACTTATCTTTCAGACTGAGCATATGGAGAGAATTTCGTTCTTCTAGGAACAAGGGAACTGGTTTGCAGGAGAAATGTTACTCTGTTTCTCAGTCTGTTTCCTAGTGCAGGTTTGAAGTTCCTGCATTTTTCTGAAAAACCGAGTTGGAGCTAGTACCCCATATATATGTATGGAGTGGAGATTGCAACTGAAAAGAAACTGTGTTCCCAAAAAGCAAGGTGAAGGACGGCTTTCACACACAATTATCTCTCAGATCTGAGCATGTGGATAAACGTTCGTTAACCTAGTACCAAGAGGGAACGGGTTGCCGGAGATATTTTTATTCTGGTTTTTCAGTCGTTTCCTAGTGCCGGTTTGAAGTTCCTGCATTTTCACAGTTAAAACAGAGTTGGAACTTGTACATCCCCAATATATGTATGGAGTTGAGTTTGCAAGTGAAAAGTTACTTTGTGTTCCGAAATCTAGGTGAAGGACGGCTTTCACACACACTTATCTCTCAGAACTGAGCATGTGGAGAGACTTTCGTTCATCGCATTAAAGGAACGGGTTGCAGGAGAAACTTTTACTCTGGTTTCTCAGTCTGTTTCCTAGTGCCGGTTTGAATTCCTGCAGTTTTCACTGTAAAGCCGAGTTGGAGCTAGTACTCCCCATATATATATATGGAGTGGAGTTTGCAACTGAAAAGTATCTTTGTATTCCCAACAAGCTAGGTGAAACACGGCGTTCACACACACTTACCTCTCAGAAATGAAAATGTGGAGAGAAGTTCTTTCATCTAGCACCAAGGGAACGGGTTGCAGGAGAAACTTTTACTCTGTTTCTCAGTCTGTTTCCTAGTGCCAGTTTTAACTTTCCCAGTTTTCACTGTAAAACCGAGTTGGAGCTAGTACCACCCCATATATATGTAGAGAGTAGTTTGCAACTGAAAAGAAACTTTGTGTTCCCAACAAGCTAGGTGAAGGAAGGCTTTCAAACACAATTATCTCTCAGAACTGAGCATGTGCAGAGACGTTCGTTCACTAGTATCAAGGGAAAAGTTTGCACGGGAAATTTACTCTGGTTCTCAGTCTGTTTCCTAGTGCCGGTTTGAAGTTCTTGCAGTTTTCACTGTAAAACAGAGTGGAGCTTGTACCTCCCCATATATATGTATGGAGTTGAGTTTGCAAGTGTAAAGATACTTTGTGTTCCCAACAAGCTTGGTAAAGGACGGCTTTCACACACATTACCTCTCGAACTGAGCAGTGGAGAGATTTTTTTCATCTAGCAAAAAGGAAACGGGTTGAAGAGAAACATTTACTCCGGTTTCTCAGTCTGTTCCTAGTGCCGGTTTGAAGTTCCTGCATTTTTCTCTGAAAAACCGAGTTGGAGCTAGTCTCCCCATATAAATGTATGGAGTGGAGTTTGCAACCGAAGAGATCTTTGTTTCCCAACAAGATAGATGAAGGACGGCTTTCACACACACTTATCTTTCAGAACTGAGCATATGGAGGAATTTCGTTCTTCTAGGAACAAGGGAACTGGTTGCAGGAGAAACTATTACTCTGGTTTCTCAGTCTGTTTCCTAGTGCCGGTTTGAAGTTCCTGCATTTTTCTCTGAAAAACCGAGCTGGAGTTAGTACCTCCCCATATATATGTAGGATGAGAGATTGCAACTGAAAAGAAACTGTGTTCCCAACAAGCTAGGTTAAGGACGGCTTTCACACACAATTATCTCTCAGATCTGAGCATGTGGACAACGTTCGTTCACTAGCACCAAGGAACGGGTGCAGGAGAAACTTTTACTCTGCTTTCTCAGTCTGTTTCCTAGTGCCAGTTTAAGTTCCTGCAGTTTTCACTGTAAAACCGAGTTGGAGCATGTAC